>NC_053027.1:60151181-60451181 GCF_003073215.2 Triticum urartu
TAAATGACTCTATTTTAATAATATCAGATTCGTATTTGAACAACTAAGCTTGTTTAGCTTGATGGGTGGAGCAGTGCTATTATGACACGAAGCACTTATTCTGATCGTATAGTGATCATAAAAGGGGGAAACCCTAAGCATTTTTTGAGCAAAAGAGGGGTTCCCCTCCGATTTATATTAAAGAAACCACCACGGAACCAACATGGTCAATTAAACCGTATTATGACTGTGCCACGGCAGATTTAAAGCAGCAAACCGGAGAAATGATATTTAGCATCCATTGTTTGCTTCGAACTAAGAACTAAATTCTAAGAGATGAAAAGAAAGTAGAGTAACCAAGTTATGATCCTTTTTCTGGTTGAGATCAAAAAGTTGAGGAGATATGAAGTACCACCTCTCTTGCGGCGCCGTGTAGGCATCGGGGGTGCGATGGATGTCAGTGGCGTTGAAGCAGATCTGCGACGGTAGACAGGTGCATCGGGGGATAAGTCCCATTGCGGTGGAAGAGAAGGTTATGTGAGCGGCCCCGGCAAAGAGGACGATGACGCCGATGAAGCGAGAGTATGTGATGCAAGGCTCTTGGTCCGTCACCGTGGATGAGAAACGTCCATCTCTAGTAGTGGACGACGCGGTCTTGGTAGGCGCTGCGACATGGTGGAGGATGGCGGCGATGGATGGGGTGGAGGACGGCGGCGATGGATAGGGTGGCGAACGGAGGAGGCTGGTGTGGGGATGGTGTTCTAACGCGGATGGTGTATGAATGGGAAAATGGAGGGAGAGGTACGGGGAACCATGTTTTTGGGACGCGCCTATCTGAAATATGGGAAAGTTACGAACTTAGCCCCCGTTTAAAATTTGGACTTCTCGTCGGTTGGGGATAGGACGGTGATCTCGCATCTCGCCAATATTTGCCCAGAGCGATTTCGGGCAAGGAGAGGGTGTTTTGGCGCCCATGGTTGGCGCCCACAGTGTATGAACGGGGCTGACAGGTAGGGCAGTTGTGTCACGTCTGACTGAAGTTACAAACCTGCCCCTATTGAAAATATTTGCCTACATCGATTTCAGCCGAGTCAAGTTTGTTTTGCCGCCCACCATGTATGAATGGGGAAATGGAGGGAGAAACAGAGGTCTTTTGGAGGATCCTGAATCAAATGTGTTTTGCCGCCCATGTTTGGCGCCCACCATGTCAGAATGGGCTCAGAGGTGGTCGTGTCACGTCTAATTGAAGTCACTAACCTACCCCTATTGAAAGTAGTGGAAATTGGGTCGATGGGTTGTCCGTGTAATGGGTAGACAGTAATTTCCATCTCCCAAACACTTGGCTGCGGGCATCCGACGTGGGAGTGGACATTTTGCCGGTTCTTTGAAATTTTGGGACAATAAGCATCCACGTTTACCCTGGCAACTAAATTCAAATCCATTTTGTATTCCTATACAAATCTTTATAAATCATTCTATGTGTTTTTATATATCTTCAAAATCACGACAAAGATGTATTCCACTGTCATATATGAATATGATTTACAAATGCCGTACTCAAATTCAGAAGCTATAATCCAGTTTAAGGTGAATTCGAATATTTGGAACACTTTATGTCCAACTCAAATCTCACACGCAGCATAATGTGTACTCCCATTTAGATATGTACACAAGCGATATATCAAGATTCAAATACCGAGTCAATCAACCAAGAATGTAGATAACTAATAGACATATAAACACTTATACAGTATATGGATCAATAATATCAACTAACATACATAAGTCGGGCCGCTGTACTTTTTTTGCTAGAACAACATCCTTTTTTAGCGAAGCTACTACAACATCTTCGCCCTTTCCGATGCGTGCCACTTATGGTCCATCTATACTATTATTATTGTTCAATGCACATTCAACCCGATTGGCATATTTGTAGGTCTGGCACAGCAATCAAAATGAAATGTCTCCGAGTCTTAGCAATTAATACAGACTTGTGCTCAAATAAAATTACAAACCAAAAAACAAAAAACAATTATTACATGATCTATAAAACAAATGGTTTGATTGATTACATGAACAAACGACAGAAAGGTTATTCAACGATGGAAAGAACATTTCACCTATGATTTACCAGATGGGAATTTAATTTCCTTTTTTCCTTCAGGACCTTAACAATGTGATCAGTCTCAGCTTGCATCGTTTTGAAATCCACCAAATATTTAATGGTTGCCTTGAGTACTGCTTGTGATTGTGTTGTTTTCTTCCTTAACATGTCAACTTCATCTCTAAGTGGAGAAGCATAATCTCTTTCTACCACTAGTTTAGCCTCTAGAGCATCAGCAGTTGGCAATTCATAATGCACGATTGGGCCGGTGCAACTGTTCTGGGATGATACAACGTCCATGGGGACCTCGCTCTTTGATATTGGGCTAACCTGTTTTGCCATTAAAGTTCTGATTGGATTCCGAAAGTTGAAGTTAGCAAAACATCTCAACTCGGAGTTATAACAGCAAACCAGTTAAACAAACAAGGAATTAAAGAGTTTCAATTGGATGCTGAAAAGTAGTCATTAACATCATTGTAACTGGTTGTTGCAGCAGCAAAGAAGTTAAACAAACAAGTTTTTCAAAAGGTACCTGTTGTGGCATTGGAATTTCTCTTGGATCCTGAAAAGTTGAGTAGCCAGTAACGTGATTAGAGCAACTGGTTGCAGCAGCAAAGCAGTTAAACAAACAAGTTTTGCAAAAGGAACCTGTTGTGGCATTGGAGTTTCTCTTGGATCCTGAAAAGTTGAGGAGTCAGTAACTTGATTAGAGCAACAAGTTACAGCAGCAAACCTGTTATAGAAATATAATTTTGAAAATGTACCTGCTGTGCAATTGGACTTCCAATTCGATCCTAAAAACTTGATGTTGGTAAAATAATTACGGCAACAAGTTACAGCAGCAAACCAGGTAAACTAGGAAGTTTCTAAAAACATACCTGTTGTGCCAATGGAGTTTCATTTGGATCCTGCAAACTTGAATGTTAGCAATCGATAAATAAAGTTTTGCAAGTGCCATAAGAAAGTAACATCAAACTAGTAAAACTAACCGGTTTTGGCAACGTATTTAATTACATGAACTAGTAAAACTAACAAGTTCTTGGCAACATATTAAAGTAACAAGTTGGTACCATTTACCAGCAACACAGACATCTGTAAATTTCTTTGATGTAAGCAAAATGATTCCAACACATATAGAAGTTAAAAAGACGGTGTCCCTCGTATAAACCTGACAGTTGTCTATCTATGAACATGCAAACATTACTAGTGCTACAGGTGATAACAACAAACCATTTAAACAAACAGGATATCAGAATGTAAATTACACGTGAATTCTACTGCACCCTAGAAGTACATATGACCAGCTATCTACGTGCTTAAGTAGCTCTTTAAGTTCTGGCAAATGGGTAATTCTTAACAGTAAGTATCAAACACATAGATAGGCGCAGTGTATAATAGGATTAATAGGCTATGGCATTATGTAATCAGTAGCAAACTAAATTAAGCTAAGCAACATAATTCGACAATTTTGCAATAAGTGGCTAACTAAAATTCCGAGAAGCAGATAACTGAACTTACGCCAGCTCTTTGTACAGGCACACTGCAACTTCTTTTTCGCTTACAAGGTTCTACGAAGGAGTCCATGGCACCAATTTCTTGGATACACAGTCCCAATACTTCTTTCTTCCCACACTGCATTGGTAAGTCGAATGGTTAATCTGGTAAGATGGTGCATCCTTGCTATGTTATATGAGGACATGTAGTCAGACTAGTTGTAGCCACACACATCACACTAGTTTTTAGTGTATATTTCATGCGATTACATTTGGCATATCGAGATCTAAGCAATCTACAATAGGATTAAAAGACTGGCATCCTTCACATTATTGGCGAACTCAGTTCATAGAAACAAGCAATGCAACCATTCTGCGGGTAAATCAAAAGCGCCACTAGAATATTTTTGACTACCCCAATCACACAGATAAAAAGGGGTGACGCCACCATAGGGGCTAGTATGGGCGGCCGCCTCGGGTGGTTGGAATGCACCTAGTTTGAGTCATCCAGGTTGGCCTAGGCTAGTTTTGTTCGGCCCAATGCACAAGCAGGCAATGTGAAAATTGAAGAAAAATGTTTCAATTTGGATAGGCCAATAACGTAAGTGCAAGGCAGGCCCTATAGCAGGCTCACGGCCCAAACGAGCGCCTCCCATACTGATTGACAGCAGGAAAAATCCCAATTCATTCGCTCCAGCCTCCAGTCTGGTTCGCTCCTAACCTAGCTGTCACTGGATAGATCGACATAACACTTCCTCGCGCCCTCATTGGAGCGCGGTCACCACGCTTCAATCGAACGGAAGGACAAGAAGGTGAAGATCCAACCCTGGGTGTAGCCTGCGTGGGAGGCAATGGCGGCAGCACGGGCATGGCATCGAGCTTGCGCAAACGGACAGTCTCATCTTGCAAGAGTAGCATGCGCAATGAGCAGGTACATCAAATCCATGATTATTTCTAATTCAACTGTTCAATTTCTGGCCAATAGTTAAAGCTGACGGTGTTGTAAAACTGCTTGTATGTAGGGAATCTATGAGAAAATTAAACCAATTTCTACTTATTTTATAACTCCCCCAATCAATATTGAACTGACTGAATCTGATGTATCTAATCAAGTTTCTGGTGCAAACATACAAGCTCATGTTGTTCTTGAGCCTGAAGTGTCTAATGAACAGACTGCTAATGAAGGATTTGATGCAAACATTTTACATGCTCCTGGTGATGAACATATAGTGTTTAATGAGGGATCTAATGCAAGTATTTTGCAAGCTCCCATTGAAGGATTTAGTGTCTAATGATGATCTGCTATGTTGAGAGAGACATAGAGATTCACAGGCATTGATGACAAGCAAATTATAGTACATTTTCATGGCTTGAGGAAACGCCGAGGCCATCTACCAGGAAGTCCCCGTATCATGACAACGTAGCATAAATACTTTTCTAATCTATTGTTTGAAACTATTGGCATACTTGTGCAGGATAGATATATTGTTATGCAGTTTGCGCACTGGATAGATATATTGGTTCAGCCAGAGAATGAATAATTCAAGCAGGTACAGACCATGTTAGTAGTCCTTGTACACCGTTTGCATTTTGTGTTTTTTGGTGCTTGCATCATTTAGTGTTTTATAATCTAAACTACTTTGGATCATTAGCTGGTTTTCAAAGTCAATGTAGCTTCACATTTCTCAAGTTATGTTGATTTCCGGAGTGCAAGTGCCTTCGTATTTTTTAAGTTAAATGTTCGCCCCTGGTAACTTGAATTCGTGGAATCGCCACTGCACACAAATCATACACGCATGCCAGTATGAATTAAATGAAATGAAGGGACTTGCGCTAGCTCATTGTACGGGCTCACTTCAGCTTTGCTTGCACTTGGGATGTTCCATGTACAAGTCCATGTTACCACTTGCTTGGATGTGCAGGCCTTCTTCTCCTTGCATCACCCTTTGCATTTTTGACACGAGGAATGGTTGATCAAATAAGAGGAATTGACCTTGCTGTTGTACCGGAGGACAGATACTTACAAGGTTATACGGGTGTGCAGGATGTGTACTAGATCCCGTAGCACCGTCATGCTTCGCTAAGAAATGGTTTTGCTTGTTTCAGATGATATCTCTAGAAGAAATAAGAGTTGAAGTCAGAGTTGCATAGGCGCGTAAGCTAAGAGAGCAGTGAAAGGATATCCAAACATCGTCGGAACAGTGCCCAAGGGAGTGATGTGTGGATACCTAGTTCAGGCTGGTGTTTGGGCATGCTCGCCTAGCTAGAGTGCGGGTCACTTCAGAGCCATTGAGGGTGATGCGTTGGCGTTGGCTGGCCACGCACAGATGCAGATCTTGTGTGGCAGCGAAGCGCTATGATGCGGTGGACGAGACCGTTGGTGAAGCCCCAACGGCCTCGGGGGCGGAGGTGCGACGATGTGCTCGTCGGATGCGGAGGCCGACATTGTCGGTGGACCACCCGGTGCGGTTGACGAGGGCGTAGATGAGGTAGCTCCGGTGCGGTGGTGAAGCGGGACCGTCGTCTTCGGCATCGTCTTCCGACACATAGGTGGGGAAAGAGACGAGACAAGGGGAGATTCGAACTTTGCTTGGGTTGGCGGCGAATTGGGGATATGAGCAATCTAGGCGTGGAAGGAGATGGTGGAGAAGGGAGATTTTGCAGGGCTTGAATTGGGGCCGCCAGATATTTCAATCCGAAACATGGAACCACAAACTTATTTTGTCATCATCCTTTTTTTTGGGGGGGGGGGGGGGACGGGGGGGGGGGGGTGGCTGGGTGCTAAGCGTCCGTACGACACACGCGACCACCTCGACACGACCCTGGTCTGCCTGGTGCACCTACATTTGAGAGGAGATTTGAGAATGCAAACGAATCTTCTTTCATTTGCAAACGAATGTGTTTGTATTACCATGCCCGTGTTTTCCTTGCAATTAATTAGTCATTCGAAAGGAGATACTATAAATTAATTAATGAGGAATTATTTGAAAAAAATGAAATGGTATCCACGGTATCCATGCTAATGTGGATTAGAGTATGTGTCACATAATTAGTTATTTGAATTAGTTTGTGTGTCACATAGCGATCTCCAATTCTAACGTGGATTTCACATTTCACTGTATCCATGCTACTTTTTTAATGCAAATTCATATGTATATGATGAACACCATGGTAGTGAGAAAACTTTTGGATGGATTCAAACATATGACCTACAAAAATAGCACAACAATCGAGTCAATGTCAACTTTTCCAAACCTAGTATGGCACGAATTCAAAATAATTACGCATATGCATGGTCCTCAGTTTAAATCTTACAATGTACACCGAATTGAAACATCAATATTAAGTCTAGCACTATCTACATTCAAATGTTGTTTTTAGCCCCCCCCCTCGGCACACACACTACATACTTCCTGTATCGGTCAATCTTCCACTCCTAACCACCTTAGGAAGCTATTGGTTTCTAACACACGTTCATTATTTCTCTCCATGTTTCGATCTCTAACTCTGTCAACTATACAACCCCCTTTTTCCACTCTGTTACCAAATGTATTTACCTCACACACCCTCCATTGCACCCCATGCCAAGCTCTCTCTCCCACCCTCTCTCGCTAGATACATGCATTGCCTATCTAGCCCCCAAACTCTCGTGCGCACGCACACACATTGTCTATCTAGGTCACTCCCTCGAGACCGTCTGACTCTTTCTTCCGCACGGCGGGCCACACTCGCTCAATCTCGCTCTCTTTATCTGAGTCTCGATTAACCTCATTTTCTTTCACACAAAAATGATATATCTCCCTGTTCGGGCCTCTATCGACACACTTTATACTCTCTCATGCATATTGTCTGTCTAGGTCAGTCCATCCAAGCTGCCCCACTCTTTCGACCTCATGGCGGGCCATGCTCTCTCAATCTCTCTCTCCCTCCCTCCCTCTCTCTATCTCTCTTTGTATGTCTTTATTGACCTCGCTCTTTCTTGGACACAAACGATATATCTCCATGTTTGAGCCCAATTCGACATATTCATATTGTATACTGTCTCACGCACATTGTTTATCTAGGTCACTCTCTCCAACCCGTATCACTCTTTCAATCGCACGATGACCCACACTCACTCAATCTCTCTCCCTTTATATATGTAATCGATTGACCTTGCTTCCACCCACGCACAACATATATCTACATGTCTATGACATGATCATCTCTCAAGCTCTATCTTACAGCCCTCACCCTTCCCAAGAGCTCAATCGGACAATATCTCTCCAGAGCATATATATCTGTTCAATGAATGTCGGACCACACTCACTTTGTCTATCTATCTATATGTCTCTCGATTGACCTTGCTTTCTCACGCCGTATCTTCCACACATTGAAGCTACCTCTCCATCCCTCGTAGAGCCGGAGCTATTTACATTGCGAGGGGGACTCCAACCTTGGATTAATTTGTGTAGGTATTTATTCTGGTGGTAGATTATATTTTCGTAGCATTCGGCCCACAACTACTCCAAACACCGTTGCAACCCCCGCACCTCCCCTAGTTGATTTCCCTCTGGCTCGGTCATCGCTTTCTTGCACGTACTTTCTCGCCTTCAACGTCGCACCATGGTATCATTGCAAAAAACTCTGATTATTACAAATAAGCTACAAATCTACACACCAATAGTCCACTTGGAATGGAAGAAATTTCGACCCACAAATTAAAGTGCCACAAACTACACACCGAGGGGCCCACCTGTCATGAAACAAATTTGGACCCATATACAAATTAAAAAAATAAAGGACGAGGATCGAACATGCGACCAAGGCCTTCAAGCCACACGTCAATAGGCAACATACGTAGAACAACAATGTTTGTTGTACCCCCCTTTGTTCATATAATGTTTTTATATTACAACAGCCTATTTAATGGATAACATGTAATATTATTTTTAGTACATTAGTGGGACCGGCTCGTTAGCACGTACTATTCGCCTTAACTTACTAGTGGGTTCCATGTGTGCTCTCTCTCTCCTCCCCTTCTGCATTTAGACAGACGGGCAAACACGAAGAACTCGCGGGCGATGTTGCCGTTGACCATATCTGGATGGGTTCACAAGTTACAGCACCAGTTTCATGTACTAGTAGTACTAGTAAATGTGTACGTGCAATGCAATTTAATCTGGAGGTATATTAAGTGCATGCGGATATTAAATAGGATATTATTCATGTGCTATTATATGATTAGAACTATTTTTGGCATGAAATTAACTGCACGCCAAATGTGTTGAGCGCTCGACATTGAAGCAGTGTAGGTCGTTGGATGAGAAGCAATACATGTGGCTTGATGACGTTTTATATTTAATTTGATACGGCTCTAGCAGAACATTCAATCGATCAAACCATAGATTTCATTCAGTATGACTCCGACTTTAGATTCATACGATGATCGATCTAAAATAAACGGAAATGATAAACGTTTGGATTTTAAGCATGGCAATCTGAACATTTTTCATGGCAAATTTAGATTACGCGGCGGCGGCGGCGGGGGCGTATTGCGGTGGGAAGCGGCTCCTCTGCCGTGCTCTATGTGTCGTCGGGCCACTAACCGACAGCGATGGTGGCGTCTTGCGCCGTTGTTGGCGTACTCCTGGACGTTGTCCCTAGCTTCAAGGAAGGCCACAATGTTCTAGACTTCAGTCTCCAGGAGCGAGTCAATTGGCGGGAGGAGGCGACTGACGTTGGTGCATGGAAGCGGTCGATGGCGGCCATCCATGCCGCTGAGGGGGGCACTGGCACCCACGTGGGGATAGGCACTGGCAACGGCGCAGCGGAGACATTTGTGTGCACGGGCACCGGCATGGGCACGCACGTCAGTGCACGCGCAGGCGCATGCGCTGGTAGGTGCACGGGCACCGGCACGGGCGTGCGTGTCAGGGCACGCGCAGGCGCATGCGCTGGCAGGTGCAGGGGCGCGTGAAAGTCGGCGGGGACCTTGTGGAATCCTGTGGCAACAAGCTCGGCGACAATGTGCGGCTCCCAGCCCATCAATACCACAGGGATGGGCGCTGGCGTAGTAGGTGCGACGGGAGCCGGAACGGGAGCAGGGACAGGCGCGGCGTCTTCCCGCAAGGTCGGTTCAAGCTTGTCCCAAAGCACCTTATGTTCTCGAGACTTCGACTGGATGTCTTCCTGAGGCAACTGGAAGACTAAGGGCAGACCATCGTGATGCAGCATGGCATACGTTTAGGTCAGGATGGTTGGAGGTAGGCGACAGGAGAATCGGAGAGGAAGAGAGAAGATTCTAACGATACCGGGTAGTGCGGGGTTGATTTTAAACTACGGCGCCGGTGACATTAAAAGTGGGAGAAGTTGGGACGAAGGTGGGCGGTGGAGCTTGGTCAAATTGCTCAGCTCTCGGTGAGCCTGTGCAGCGGTCTACTCGCACGCCTCCCTGTCAGCCGGCACAGCGGTCTGCTCGCACGCCTCCCGTCGATTCACACGCTTGCTCGAATGGCACCTACCGATGAGAAGCGGGACTCGTGGCGGCACGTAAACGCCCACGGTTTCAACAGTGAAAGCATTCGCCTTAACGTGACAGGTCTTTGTTCCAAAATACCTTGACTCTTCATTTGTGCAACTTTCCATAAGCAGCTTGTCTCAAATTGAAGAAAAAAATTATGAAGGAATATTTGTGCCATATCACGTGACCATGCTCCATTTCATGAATTTCTGGTCACTTTTGGAATTTCTGAAATTTAAAATCCAGGATTCGAAACAATATCATAACCTGCATCATGCAATAAATTTTAAAGCGATACATTTGTCCTGTTGTATTTCTTAAGAAAGGATTTGGTCATACATTTTGCTTAGTTAGACTTCACACAAGTTATATATGCAGAGTAAAAGGATAATCCATCCGTACCAGTGCATTGCCTGATATATTAACTCTTTTTTTGAGGGGTCCCTGATATATTAAATGAAGTACTAGGCACGAACAAACAAGCTCAATTATGTGCTCATCCTGGTGTAGTAGTAGTACTAGGAAATGCAGTTGAGGGGTGACCTTGGGGAGTGGCGACCGAGGGAATTAAGCCGTGCTCGACACGGTAGGTAATGTTGTCTAGTTACTAAATCATCCCTCCATTGTTCATCGGTAGTCATTATGGACCGGGGACATGAGGGGAATTTCCTAGGGCTGGAATTCTGGCCGCCAGATATTTCGACTCGAAACACGGAGGCTCGACTGGTTGGGTTTGGATAATGTGCGTACCACGCACGCCACCATAAGGACACGAGCCTGTTTTTTTACGATCAACACGAGCCAAGGTCTGGGTAGTACGCCGTTGGGTACCATTCGAGAATACGAAAGGAATCTTTTAAATTGCGAAATGAATATATGTGTATTACAATGCCCGTATTTTCCTTGCAAATAGTAATCTCAACGTGGTAATTGGTTTATGACGACTTCTTGAATTAGAGTGAGTTTGTGATATAGTGATCTCAATGTGGATTTCACATTTCATGGTATCCCTAGTAAGTTTTTCATTGCAAATTCAAATTTAAAAGATGAACAATATGATGGTGAGTAAACTTTGTATGTATCAAGGATATGACCACACACACACACGAACACAACAACAATCCAATAAGTATAGTGCATCTATTTTCCAAACCATGCATGTCTGACACGAATTCAAAAATACTCCTTCTGTTCCAAAATATTAGTCTTTTAGATATTTCAACAAGTGACAACATACAGAGCAAAATGAGTGAATCTACACTCTAAAATATGTCTATATACATCCATATGTGCCAGTCCATTTGAAATCTCTAAAAAGACTAATATTTAGGAACGAAGGGAGCAAAATGTAAGACATGCATGGTCCTCAATTCAATATTTAAAATGAACAGGAACCACAAACATGAATATTAAGTCTAGTACTACACTACATGCAAATGTTGTGTTTAGGCGGAGCTATGTAGATTGTCGGGGGTTAACCCCTCGACCTTAGATAAATTTGTGAAGCTCTGTTTAGGATTGTTTAGATTGTATTTTTCCCCACCCTAGCTCCCAAACACCGATTGGTTGTGCACCCCCCTCCGCCCCGCGATAATATCATGTGCCCCCACACCTTAGATGTTATATGCTGATATGAGTTGCTTGGAGCTTGTAGATCTGAGATATAGCAGCTCACGTGATGTCTTAATATTTTTACAGGAAACCTTAATGAGTTTAAGAATAGCACACAATTTGTACAAAAACTACTCAGATGCCCTTGGATCCCATATCCAACAACCTCGAAGCTCGTATCACCGTAGCATCTAAGATGAAGGAGGACATCATATTCTCCTATATGTAAGAATATCATGTGCTACCACACCTCAGATGCTTTTGTGATACAAGCTCTTCGGAGCTGTTGGATTTGTGACCCAACAACTCCTCGGTGGTTCAAATGGTTTTTTTCAGAAAATCCCCCAAAGAGTTCGGCCACTGCTTAAAAGCACAAAGACTGCTCAGATGCCATTGGATCTCAGATCAAACGACCTCGAAGCTCGTATCACCGTAGCATCCAAGCTGCGAGAGCACCTGATGTTTTCTCGCACGGGAGAATACACTACAAGAAATATGTCAACTAGTGACCTTCTGTCAGTGACCCAGGAAGAATTGGTCATAGATCTATGACCATTTGAGACCAATTGGTCAAAAGCTGTTCGGGGGGCTCCAAACCCTAAACCATTGCGACCATTTTGGTCAGAAAGCTCATAATTTCCTTACATGAAATGGTCATAAAGCAAACAGCGCTGGTCCGCTGCCTTATCTCTAGTTGTCAACGACCAATATAGATGGTCATAGCCTTGTAAATTGTGGTGGGTTGTGATGACTAGGCGCCATCTCACCAGTTTTGCCTATGTGTCATGTCCATGTGTCAATTTTTGCCGTAGGTTGTGAAGCAACCTATATTTCTGCCATTCCCAAATTCCCCAAAAAATCTCATAAATTCTTGTGACACTCCAAAAAAATAAATTTTAATTGGTTTTCATCAAAACCTTGTTAGATTTCTTTTTAAAGAGAGGGCATTTAAAATTTCTTTTCCAGAAATCCTTCCTCTTAAAAATTTCCTTTTTTTTGGCAAGGATTTTATTTCTCTTCAAACTATGGTGTTTGATCTTTTGAAACTTCTTCTCTGTTGGTTCCCTCTCAAATTATTTTGGAAGTTTAATCTTTTTCTTTTAAAAAGAAACTCTATGAAAATTTGGGATTTTCATATCATGGAAACCACCCATGACTTTGTATTTTGCCCAGGTGGTAAAACCCCTCCAAAACCTCCCCTCCCCCTTGTAATCAACCTAAGTTCTCTGTCCCAACTAATCCAAACAAGTTTTGGATTTTATTCTAGTTATTTTTCCCCTCAAATCATTTCTGAAAATTATTTGGAGCCTGAGAGATTTTCAAAGCAAGTACCCTTTTGCATTTGAGTTTTGACCTCAAACCAACTCTCCTGAATAGTCCTTTGTACCCACAACCCAGAACCATCTTGATCCACTCCTCCTCTTTTCAAATTTTTCAAATTTCAGTCTCTGCAAGTTTGGACCAGATTTGCCAAATTGGTGAAATTCATATCTACACTTCTCCAAAAATTCCACCAAAATTCATGCAGCCTACTGGAGCAATGAGTAGCCACTCCACCAAAAATCAGCTCAAGGAAAAATCCCCAGAGGCCAAATTCATTCTGTCGAACACTTGGCGTGCACTGTTGCTGTTCATTTTCAGAAAATTCAGAGTTCAGTGTCGTTTTTTGTTCGTCAGTTCCAATCACGCGTGGACAGTGCCCTTGGCACGTTCCTCGCCGCCTCTTCCTCCTGTCTGGAGCACCACACGTGCGCTTGGCGCCTTCCCGGTGTTGGCGGCGCCCTGGCCCGCCTGCGCCGGCGTGTCCTGCGGCGGCCGAAACACCGTAGCGGCCGACAGGGAACAGAACGGCGGCTCAACGCCGTTCGGCGCCGCCCAACGCTCCTCTGCTCTCCGCGTGGCTCATGCATGCCAGCGCACGCCCGTGGCACCGTCGCCGTGGCCCGGCAAGCACGGAACGTGCTCCCGGCCGCCGACGGGCCCGCGCCGCCCCGTTCTGTCGAGCTCGCCCTAAGCACCAAGTCCAAGCCTGGTTAGCACCTAAATGGAGCCGGTGGACCTCCACGATGACGCCCAACTCCCTAATCTCCCCCGACCAAGCGTTGCGCCGGCGTAACCATCGCCGGAGATCCCCGTTCACGGCCACCGCCTCGAATCGCTTATAAAAAGAACCCCGAGCTCGCTCACGACCCCCACACCCTCACTGCACCTCTCCAAGACCCTGCCAAGCCTCCAGGAGGACCTCGAGGAGGTCTCCTCCCCCGACTTCGGCCGCCCCGATCCGCCTCGGCCACCAGCTCGATTCGCTCCGGTGAGGCCGTCTCCGGCGCCCAAACCCCGTCAGTAGCCCCTTCTAGCATCCAGTAAGCTAACCCCCTCCTCAATTTGGCCTTCGCAGCTCCCTCCGGCGAGTCCCACGACCACCCGAACCGCCGTCCGCCGGAGCAAAGCTCGCCGTCGACGTGGTGCTCGCCGACCGCCACCACCACCACCAACCGACGCGGAAGGGCGCCCTGAACACGGAGGTACCCTCCGATCCCCCTGCCTCGCCGTGGATCGCCGCCGGCGACCACCGCGGCTCTCGGGCACCGGCGAACTCTGCCGCCCCCGTTTGAACATTCAAAGCTGACGGGCGGGACCCGCCTATCAGCCTCTCTATCCTGTCTGAGCGAAGCGTTTTCTGAAAACGTCTTCTGCCGAATGCGCTTTCCCTCTGGGCTGGCGTAGTCGCTACCGAAGCGCTTTCTGTTTTTATGAGCTAGCCCCTGGAACTTTCTGTTTCATTACAGATGGGTCCTTGGGTTAAACCTTATAACTTTTACAGAAAAAAGTATTGATTGATTCTTTTTCTGTCCTCTTTAAAATTTCTGTCTAGTTTTTATCAGATTTATTTGAAAAATATTGGAATACTTTTTGTGCACCTCGTGATATTTACGATAGCGCATATATTTCTTTATACCGTAGATACCGAAGGAGGTGACGGAACCGCAAACTTCACCGAGCTAGGCTCCGACTACTCCGAACCAGGCAAGCATGTTTGAACTTTTGATATGATGAGTGTCTTGGCATGTTTTGCATTTAGTTAGTCTCATGGCATGTTGTTGAGCATACCGATGAACGTTATTTCCATGCATTGTTGAGGTAAGTGAGTTCGATGATCCATAAGTGGATGGATGTGAGTATGAATGGCCATGTGTTGGCATGAGGATGGGTAAGATGGCAGTGTTGTAGCATGCCAGTCTTATGCCAGACTATATGACTTCAGTGTCAACCCGTATCATTTCCAGTTCCTTCCATTCTTCCCTCCTGTACTACACATGTTTTCCGCAAGGAATATGGCGTAGTAAGTTGTAAACCGCTTACCTGGTACACACCAAAAAGGGAGAGCCGTGATGATGGTTCCATGGCCATGGATTAAAGCCAGTCATCCGGTCAGGGGGCATGGGTGTTTCCGGTTGGGACCGAGAGGGGGGCACCCCTTAGAGCGCGCGTATATAAATTTGATCCCATGCTATTCGAGATTGTGATCTCCCCGTCTCAAAAGTTTTTCTTGGACGATGTCTAGGGTGATTCCTAGCATCGAGAGGTAGGATGGGTGTGTACTGGTTAGCTGTGTTTTCTTCCAAAACCGTAAACGGAACTAGTCCTTCGTGACTACGGAAATCCGTTGGCTGTGGGAAATTTTGTACAAACTCTGCAGAGTCATATATTCCTTGAATCATCTATTCCATGTCCAAGTTCAGTATCATCTTATCCTAACAAGTGCCAGTTTTGATGACAGAAACTCCGGTGAATCACATGAGTGCTAATTCCGGTTAAATGATTATTCCTGTGGATGGACTAACCCGTTTATTTTCATGAATTGAATAGTTTATTATGAGCTTTATTTACTTGTGAATAAAAGCCCTTTCTGCGATGTCGCTCAGACGTCCGACTGTGGCATTGTTATTACTTACTTTCAATAAAAGCCCTTTCTGTGATGTCGCCCCGACGTCCGACTGTGGCATTTCTTTTAAAGCCCTTTATGTGGTGTCGCTAAGACGCCCGACTGTGGCATTTCTTTTAAAGCCCTTTCTGTGATGTCGCCCCGACGTCCGACTGTGGCATTTCTTTTAAAGCCCTTTATGTGGTGTCGCTAAGACGCCCGACTGTGGCATTTCTTTTAAAGCCCTTTCTGTGATGTCGCCCCGACGTCCGACTGTGGCATTTCTTTTAAAGCCCTTTATGTGGTGTCGCTAAGACGCCCGACTGTGGCATCATTTCCTTATATTTATTTGTTCACCTTTCGAGGCGTCGCTTCAGACACCCGATCGGTTTTCATTTATGTTTTGTTGGGATTTCAGGCGGACTACCGCCGTTTCCCTTTTACTTACTTCGTTATGCTAATTTTTGAATGGACATTGGTGAATTAATCGTGACGCATTCATGCATGCATTTGTTATATCTTATGTCCGAACTGTCTTGCGAGTACTTTCAAAGTACTCACTGGCTTGTTGATTTGGCCAGATGCTGACGAAGGCGATCTCATGGATGAAGAGTTCGATAGCGAGTCCGACGCCTAGAGGAATCCCAGTCAGTCTCGTGCGACCCTGGATTTGGTCACTATATTATATCTGCTTCCGCTACCAAATAAATTCATCGAGCCTCACCTCGAGGCTCGATGAGATGCCAGTTTTAGAGTCTTGTATCTCACTCCCCGCCGTGTTTTTCCACCACCGCCCTATCCTCGAGTCAGTAGTATGTCTCCACACCACTGTGTCAGGTCCGCCACTATGTATAATATTTGGCGTGCTTGTAATAATTTGGTTGAGCTACCGTAGCTCGACCCTGTAATATATTTTATGCTACTGGCTTATTGTATCAAGAATTTGTCTACCGGTAAGGAGGATTTTCCTCATACTGGACCCAAAAGATTGGTTTCTCAATAAACATTTTTATTGAAAAACCGGTCGTGACAGCTTGGTACCAGAGCCAGGCTGACTGTAGGAAGCCACTAGGTGCGATCGCTAATTGGTTATTAGCATGATTGAGCCTTTTCGTATTTTATTGATTGTAGTCATTTTCTGTCAGTCAGCATAAATTTATGATATGACCATGCAGAATTTTTGCCTACTTTTGTAGATGGCCGACAACAGCTGCGAGTCTCAGACCTTCGCCAACGTGCCCGATGGGTTCGTCAAGCTTCTTTCCTTCATCGTTCAGGTCGCGATGGGGCCATCTGTGCGCCCAATCTTCACACTCTGCCAGCACCGAGTCAACGACAGTCTGACCATGCACCAGGCCGCGGTGCAGTTCAAGGGAGGGCGTGGTGAGTTACGCCGCTTCCGGTTCTTGGGAAGAGCCATGCCTACGGAGAGGCATGCTATGCAGATGGCAGCCCGCGAGGCAATAGCTCATCTCAGGGATGTCCTCCCCGTGATGAAGACTCGTCGTTACCGTTATCTTCCATGCCATGTGCCTTACACCTGTCACTACGCATTCTCCTGCCCCAGAGGAGAACGAGACGAGGCTTTTGAGATGCTCATTGAGTATCTCCGGGTCCTGGAGGCAGCCTTCGACAACCTGGTGGACGACTTCGTGGCTGCCCGCATGGACTCGGTTCATGGCTGTGCTGCCAACAGGAGGGAGCTCCTACCCACCGCACCGCCACTGACTTGGGTCTCGTCCTCAGCATCTTATGCACCTACTCGTCGCCTGCCTTCTACCGAAGAGTTCAACCAAGTTATTGCGCCCACTCCAGCGCGCACTGCACCACCCTGCGCGCCCACTCCTGTTCGTGTTGTTCCGCCCCTGGCACCCGCTCCATCTTCTCAGCGCAACACTGCCCGTATGGAGCCTATTAGCGAGGAGGAAGTCGAGTCCCCGGCCTCGCTACGCCTCACCCTCGGGAGGGCAAAGGAGATCGTCAACATCTCCGCCTGAGTACGCTTAGCCGCCATGCAATGTACCGCTTTGTATGATATGTTTATATGTACATAGGTTGTGAGAAGTAGCCTGTTTGCGCATCATGTAGGATCTGGAGGAGTGCACTAGCCTAAATAACATGTCAGGATTATGTACGCATATCCTGAGTGATGTATTGTATAATTACCGCCCGCGTGTAAGATATGTAATGAGCAGTCCTTCTCCGTGCGTAAATCGATTTGTTTTTCTTAAGTAAGCTTGGTTATTTAATTTTATTTGCCAGCTTTATGCATTTATGGAATTGTTTTTGCGACTCTTTCCGCTTTTCTTATGGGTTTTACAAAATATATCCCCAGAGTGAAATATGTCTCGTCCTTGGACTCGTTCCATGCCAACTCCACCAGAGGAAAATTATGATACACAACCAAGCAACGAGTTCACTCAGGGACAGTCAAGCCAACAGGGCAGTGAATCGGCACTTTCACAAATGTGCCGCCTTTATGAGCAGAGTCAGCAACAACACCGGGAAATGATGAACCAAGTCATCAACATGGGAAATCACCATGGACAGTATCAGCAGCATTCTAAGTTATCTGAGCTACAGAAGACACGTCCCCAAATATTTTCTCATACTGACAAGCCTCTTGAAGCCGAGGATTGGCTTCGAGATATGGAGAGAAAATTAATTATTGCAAAATGTTCAGATCTCGAGAAAGTACTTTATGCTCCGCACTATCTCACAGGAGCAGCTGCATCATGGTGGGAGAATTTTCTGCACATGCACCCCAACGAAAATGATATAACCTGGGATGATTTCAAGGAAGGTTTCCGCGGTGCACACATTCCCAAGAGTATTATGAAAATCAAGAAGAGAGAGTTTGATGACCTCAAACAAAGGAACCTGACAGTGTCAGAATACAACGGTCAATTTACTCTATTCTCCCGCTACGCCAATGAAGAACGTATGAATGAAAGCAAGAAGATGGAGAAATTCCTTGACGGTCTGGCGCCCGCGCTTAAATGCCAACTGGTCGTTCACACTTTTCCAGATTTTAAGACACTAGTGGACAAAGCTATTACTCTGGAAAATGAGAGACGTAGCTTGGAGGATTTACGCAAGCGAAAAAGAGACCAGACTACTCTTGCGCGCAACCACGGAAGCAGAACAGATTTTCAGAAAGGTGGGACACACAAACCTGCGACAAACATCTCTCGCCCAATCAAGAATTTCCATGCAAGGGACAAAGAGTTCACATATTGCCCAGGCGTTACTTGCTACGCTTGTGGAGAAGAAGGGCACTACGCCAAATAGTGCCCCAAGCCAAGGAACTCGACCCCGAAGCCAAACAATGGTGGAAATAATTCAGCGCCCAAGCGCAACAATTTCAACCCCAACAACAACCACAGGAAGGGTCATCTAAACCACGTGACCAAAGAAGAAGCACAAAATGCTCCGGATATCGTACTCGGTACGTTTCCTGTCAACACAATACCTGCAACGGTTTTGTTTGATTCTGGAGCTTCTCACTCATTCATTTCGAAAAGTTTTGCTTTGCAAAATAATTTTTCGATGTTTCCCTTGGAAAAATCCATGATCATCAAGTCCCCTGGGATTCAGCAAGTTACTCAGAGTTACTGTCAGAATGTGGTTATTGAGTTCGAAGGATTGAAATTTTACGCCAATCTTATTCTGTTGGAAAATAAAGGACTGGATGTCATCCTAGGGATGGACTGGTTAACCACCAACAAAGGTTTTATTGACTGTTTCAACCGGACCGTAATTCTCACGCACCACCACGGGAAGACAATAAAAGTATCAGCCAAGGAAAGAAAAATACCCCGGCAGCCGAGATTGAATAAGGTGGACGTTTCTGAGTTAAGCAAGGTTCTAGTGGTATGTGAATTTCTAGATGTATTTCCCGAAGAACTACCAGGCATGCCACCAGACCGAGAAATAGAATTCAGTATTGAGCTAGCACCAGGAACCACCCCCATATACAAGAAACCATACAGAATGGCACCATCCGAATTGATTGAGTTGAAGAAACAAATAAAGGAATTACTGGACAAGGGATATATTCGAGCCAGCTCCTCACCTTGGGGATCACCAATTTTATTTGCCAAAAAGAAGGATGGAACACTGAGATTGTGCATAGACTACCGAGCACTTAACATGGTCACAGTCAAGAACAAATACCCGATGCCACGAATAAATGATTTATTTGATCAGCTCGCTCAGGCCAAGGTATTCTCAAAGATTGACTTAAGGTCAGGATACCATCAACTAAAAGTGCGAACAGAAGATATCCCCAAAACAGCCTTCACCTCCAGATATGGACTATATGAGTTCACAGTTATGCCTTTTGGATTAACAAACGCCCCCGCATATTTTGTTCACCTCATGAACAAAGTATTTATGAAGTTTATGGACAAGTTCATTGTGGTATTTATCGATGACATTCTGATATACTCCAAAACACCAGAAGAGCACGCAGAACATCTCAGGATTGTGCTAGGAGAACTCAGGAAACATCAATTGTATGCCAAGTTCAGCAAGTGCGAATTTTGGCTAAGGCAAGTAGGCTTTCTAGGCCACGTGCTGACCCAAGACGGTATCGCAGTGGACCCGGAGAAAGTCAGGGCCATACTTGACTGGAAGGCACCAGCCAGCGTAACGGACGTACGAAGTTTCTTGGGAATGGCAGGATATTACCGCAGATTTATTGAAGGGTTCTCCACCCTAGCCAAGCCAATGACGCAGTTGCTCAAGAAGGACAAGAAGTTTGAATGGACAGAAGCCTGCGAAAAAAGTTTCCAAGAGTTAAAACGGAAATTAACCACAGCACCGGTATTAATTGTGCCAGACATACACAAAAACTTTGAGGTGTACTGTGACGCATCCCGAAAAGGTCTCGGGTGCGTGTTGATGCAAGAAGGCAAGGTTGTCGCATACGCTTCACGACAACTCCGCAAGCATGAGGAAAATTATCCCACTCATGACTTAGAAATGGCAGCAGTCATTCATGCACTTAAGGAATGGAGGCATTTCTTACTTGGGAATCAATGTGAAATATACACGGACCATAAAATTCTCAAATATATTTTCACACAGCCAGAACTAAACTTATGGCAACGACGCTGGTTGGAATTGGTAAAGGATTATGATGTTGGTATCCACTATCATCCAGGGAAAGCAAATGTAGTGGCCGATGCTCTTAGTCGGAACTCCAGCTCCGACGAAAACAGTCTGCAAAGTTTGAGACCTGAATTCCAACAAGAATTTGCCAAACTCAACTTGTTAATGATCGCGGAAGGCACCATATCAAACTTGGAAATAAAGCCCGACCTTGTGGAGAGAATTAAAGAAGCTCAGCCTGGTCACCCTAGCATTGAAGGAATTAAAAGAAAGGTGAGTATGGGCAAGGCCTCGGAGTTCGTCATAGGCGATGATGGAATACTATGGTACGGAGACAGACTCTGCGTGCCAAACATAGAGGACCTCAGACAGCAAATCCTAGCTAAAGCACACACCACTCCATATTCAATCCACCCTGGAGGAACCAAAATGTATAGGGATATTCAGGAAAGATTTTGGTGGCACGGTATGAAGAGGGACATAGCCACATTCGTTGCATGTTGCGATTCTTGTCAACGCATAAAAGTTGAGCATCAAAAACCAGCCGGACTACTGCAACCAAACAAAATACCTGAGTGGAAATGGGATGAAATAGGGATGGATTTTATTGTCGGACTACCTCGGTCACGACACGGGAATGATGCCATATGGGTCATCACCGATAGATTAACCAAGGTGGCACATTTCATTCCAGTAAAGACAACCTACAACACTCAGAAGCTTGCCAGGATTTATCTCTCCCATATAGTTTGTCTGCACGGTGTCCCGAAGACTATAATATCTGACAGAGGCACTCAGTTCGTCTCGGGATTTTGGGAGCATTTACAACAGGCTCTGGGAACTCAATTGGCCTTCAGTACAGCCTACCATCCCCAGACTGATGGACAGACTGAACGCGTAAACCAAATTTTAGAAGACATGCTGAGAGCATGTGTCCTCACCTATGGAACCAGTTGGGAAGAAAGTCTGCCATATGCCGAGTTCGCATACAACAACAGCTACCAGGCCAGCCTGCGAATGGCACCTTTTGAAGCCCTATACGGACGGAGGTGTCGTACCCCGCTAAATTGGTCAGAGACCGGAGACAGCCGTATCTTCGGCCCAGACGTGCTCAAAGAAGCCGAGGAAAAAGTCAAGCTAATCAGGGACCGACTCAAGACCGCTCAAAGCCGACAGATACGATCAGAAACATCGTGGGGTCAATTTTGAACCCGGTGAATTTGTGTACCTACGAGTATCACCTATGAGGGGACTGCAACGGTTTAAGATTAAAGGAAAATTAGCACCAAGATTCATTGGACCATTCTGCATAGTGGCACGAAGAGGCACTGTAGCCTACCAACTAGACTTACCCGAAGACTTGTCCGACATTCACGACGTGTTCCACGTCTCTCAATTAAGGAAGTGCGTAAGCAAACCAGAGAAGCAAGTATCCCATGAGAACATTGACATGCAGCCAGACCTCACTTATCGGGAACGTCCAATAAAAATATTAGAGGAGTCTGACAGGAGAACCCGACAGAAGACCATCAAGTTTTTCCGAGTTCAGTGGAGCAATCACACCGAAAGTGAAGCAACTTGGGAAAGAGAGGATTTTCTTCGGACAGAACATCCATACTTATTTAAGGATCAGCTGAAATCTCGGGGACGAGATTTTTCCTAAGGGGGTAGGTGTTGTGACACTCCAAATTTTTTTTTAATTGGTTTTCATCAAAACCTTGTTGGATTTCTTTTTAAAGAGAGGGCATTTAAAATTTCTTTTCCAGAAATCCTTCCTCTTAAAAATTTCCTTTTTTGGCAAGGATTTTATTTTTCTTCAAACTATGGTGTTTGATCTTTTGAAACTTCTTCTCTGTTGGTTCCCTCTCAAATTATTTTGGGAGTTTAATCTTTTTCTTTAAAAAGAAACTCTATGAAAATTTGGGATTTTCATATCATGGAAACCACCCATGACTTTGTATTTTTCCCAGGTGGTAAAACCCCTCCAAAACCTCCCCTCCCCCTTGTAATCAACCTAAGTTCTCTGTCCCAACTAATCCAAACAAGTTTTGGATTTTATTCTAGTTATTTTTCCCCTCAAATCATTTCTGAAAATTATTTGGAGCCTGAGAGATTTTCAAAGCAAGTACCCTTTTGCATTTGAGTTTTGACCTCAAACCAACTCTCCTGGATAGTCCTTTGTACCCGCAACCCAGAACCATCTTGATCCACTCCTCCTCTTTTCAAATTTTTCAAATTTCAGTCTCTGCAAGTTTGGACCAGATTTGCCAAATTTGGTGAAATTCATATCTACACTTCTCCAAAAATTCCACCAAAATTCATGCAGCCTACTGGAGCAATGAGTAGCCACTCCACCAAAAATCAGCTCAAGGAAAAATCCCCAGAGGCCAAATTCATTCTGTCGAACACTTGGCGTGCACTCTTGCTGTTCATTTTCAGAAAATTCAGAGTTCAGTGTCGTTTTTCGTTCGTCAGTTCCAATCACACGTGGACTGTGCCCTTGGCACGTTCCTCGCCGCCTCTTCCTCCTGTCTGGAGCACCACACGTGCGCTTGGCGCCTTCCCGGCGTCGGCGGCGCCCTGGCCCGCCTGCGCCAGCGTGTCCTGCGGCAGCCGAAACACCGTAGCGGCCGACAGGGAACAGAACGGTGGCTCAACGCCGTTTGGCGCCGCCCAACGCTCCTCTGCTCTCCGCGTGGCTCATGCATGCCAGCGCACGCCCGTGGCACCATCGCCGTGGCCCGGCAAGCACGGAACGTGCTCCCGGCCGCCGACGGGCCCACGCCGCCCCGTTCTGTCGAGCTCTCCCTAAGCACCAAGTCCAAGCCTGGTTAGCACCTAAATGGAGCCGGTGGACCTCCACGATGACGCCCAACTCCCTAATCTCCCCCGACCAAGCGCTGCGCCGCCGTAACCAGCGCCGGAGATCCCCGTTCACGGCCACCGCCTCGAATCGCTTATAAAAAGGACCCCGAGCTCGCTCACGACCCCCACACCCTCACTGCACCTCTCCAAGACCCTGCCAAGCCTCCAGGAGGACCTCGAGGAGGTCTCCTCCCCCGACTCCGGCCGCCCCGATCCGCCTCGGCCACCAGCTCGATTCGCTCTGGTGAGGCCGTCTCCGGCGCCCAAACCCCGTCAGTAGCCCCTTCTAGCATCCAGTAAGCTAACCCCCTCCTCAATTTGGCCTTCGCAGCTCCCTCCGGCGAGTCCCACGACCACCCGAACCGCCGTCCGCCGGAGCAAAGCTCGCCGTCGACGTGGTGCTCGCCGACCGCCACCACCACCACCAACCGACGCGGAAGGGCGCCCTGAACACGGAGGTACCCTCCGATCCCCCTGCCTCGCCGTGGATCGCCGCCGGCGACCACCGCGGCTCTCGGGCACCGGCGAACTCTGCCGCCCCATTTGAACATTCAAACCTGACGGGCGGGACCCGCCTGTCAGCCTCTCTATCCTGTCTGAGCGAACCGTTTTCTAAAAAACGTCTTCTACCGAATGCGCTTTCCCTCTGGGCTGGCGTAGTCGCTACCGAAGCGCTTTCTGTTTTTATGAGCTAGCCCCTGGGAACTTTCTGTTTCATTACAGATGGGTCCTTGGGTTAAAACCCTTATAACTTTTTAACAGAAAAGTATTTTTGATTGATTCTTTTTCTGTCCTCTTTAAAATTTTGTCTAGTTTTTTATCATATTTATTTGAAAAATATTTGGAATACTTTTTTTGCACCTCTTGATATTTACGATAGCACATATATTTTCTTTATACCGTAGATACCGAAGGAGGTGACGGAACCGCAAACTTCACCGAGCTAGGCTCCGACTACTCCGAACCAGGCAAGCATGTTTGAACTTTTGATATGATGAGTGTATTGGCATGTTTTGCATTTAGTTAGTCTCATGGCATGTTGTTGAGCATACCGATGAACGCTATTTCCATGCATTGTTGAGGTAAGTGAGTTCGATGATCCATAAGTGGATGGATGAGAGTATGAATGGCCATGTGTTGGCATGAGGATGGGTAAGATGGCAGTGTTGTAGCATGCCAGTCTTATGCCAGACTATATGACTTCAGTGTCAACCCGTATCATTCCAGTTCCTACCATTCTTCCCTCCCTGTACTACCACATGTTTTCCGCAAGGAATATGGCGTAGTAAGTTGTAAACCGCTTACCTGGTACACACCAAAAAGGAGAGGCCGTGATGATGGTTCCATGGCCTTGGATTAAAGCCAGTCATCCGGTCAGGGGGCATGGGTGTTTCCGGTTGGGACCGAGAGGGGGCACCCCTTAGAGCGCGCGTATATAAATTTGATCCCATGCTATTCGAGATTGTGATCTCCCCGTCTCAAAAGTTTTTCTTGGACGATGGATAGGGTGATTCCTAGCATCGAGAGGTAGGATGGGTGTGTACTGGTTAGCTGTGTTTTCTTCCGAAAAACCATAAACGGAACTAGTCCTTCGTGACTACGGAAATCCGTTGGCTGTGGGAAATTTTTGTACAAACTCTGCAGAGTCATATATTCCTTGAATCATCTATTCCATGTCCAAGTTCAGTATTATCCTACCCTGACAAGTGCCAGTTTTGATGACAGAGACTCCGGTGAATCGCATGAGTGCTAAGTCCGGTTAAATGATTTTTATTCTGTGGATGGACTAACCCGTTTATTTTCATGGATTGAATATTTATTGTGAGCATTATTTCCTTGTGAATAAAAGCCCTTTCTGCGATGTCGCTCAGACGTCCGACTGTGGCATTGTTATTACTTACTTTCAATAAAAGCCCTTTCTGTGATGTCGCCCCGACGTCCGACTGTGGCATTTCTTTTAAAGCCCTTTATGTGGTGTCGCTAAGACACCCGACTGTGGCATTTCTTTTAAATCCCTTTCTGTGATGTCGCCTCGACGTCCGACTGTGGCATTTCTTTTAAAGCCCTTTATGTGGTGTCGCTAAGACGCCCGACTGTGGTATTTCTTTTAAAGCCCTTTCTGTGATGTCGCCCCGATGTCCGACTGAGGCATTTCTTTTAAAGCCCTTTATGTGGTGTCGCTAAGACGCCCGACTGTGGCATCATTTCCTCATATTTATTTGTTAACCTTTCGAGGCGTCGCTTCAGACACCCGATCCGTTTTCATTTATGTTTTGTTGGGATTTCAGGCGGACTACCGCCGTTTCCCTTTTACTTACTTCGTTATGCTAATTTTTGAATGGACATTGGTGAATTAATCGTGACGCTTTCATGCATGCATTTGTTATATCTTATGTCCGAACTGTCTTGCGAGTACTTTCAAAGTACTCACTGGCTTGTTGATTTGGCCAGATGCTGACGAAGGCGATCTCATGGATGAAGAGTTCGATAGCGAGTCCGACTCCTAGAGGAATCCCAGTCAGTCTCGTGCGACCCTAGATTTGGTCACTGTATTATATCCGCTTCCGCTACCAAATAAATTCATCGAGCCTCACCTCGACGCTCGATGAGATGCCAGTTTTAGAGTCTTGTATCTCACTCCCCGCCGTGTTTTTCCACCACCGCCCTATCCTCGAGTCAGTAGTATGTCTCCACACCACTGTGTCATGTCCGCCACTATGTATAATATTTGGCGTGCTTGTAATAATTTGGTTGAGCTACAGTAGCTCGACCCTGTAATATATTTTATGCTACTGGCTTATTGTATCAAGAATTTGTCTACCGGTAAGGAGGATTTTCCTCATACTGGACCCAAAAGATTGGTTTCTCAATAAACATTTTTATTGAAAAACCGGTCGTGACAATTCTTTGGGTCATATCTTCGTCAAATATGTAAAAATCCTTCCTTGCCTAGTTCAAAAATAATTCAACAATATTCATTTTCCTATTCTGTTCACAACAATACTTTGTGAAGGAAGTGCTATTTATATATTCTTGATTGCCCTCAAAAATTTTGGGCACTCTTTCCTATCAAAACCATTGCCTCATGACAAAATTCAGCTCCATTTGCCCAGTAAATCTTCCTCGGCAAATTTCCAAAGTTTTTTTCCACCTAGAAGCATTGTGAAGGAAGTACCATTTCTATATATCCAAATTACATGAAATTTATACAGTTCCTTCATATGCCCAAATTATCACCCTCCTCCAAATTGCAGCTCAGTCAAATCATCTATGTGAGCCCAGGTTGAATTTATATTCTATGGCCAGATTGGCACATTGCAAAGCAAGTGTTATCCAGATCCCTCCTATTACCCTCAAACTTTTTGGGCACTCTTCCATACCCAAATCATTGCCACATGATAATATTCAGATCCATTTTCCTGGTAAATCTTTCTCAGGAAATTTCCAAAGTTTTTATCTCGAGAGAAACTTTGTGAAGTAAGTACTAGCTAGGCTTACCCAAATGATCTGAAAATTTACCAGGGCATGACCATACCTATGTAACTTACCTACACAAAATTTGAGCTCATTTCATTTATCCAATTTCTCTCGCTAATTTTCCCAAGTTTCTGTCCAGGGAATAACATTGTGAAGGAAGTACCACTTTGGCATGTCCAAATGGTATCAATTTTCTACAGTGCTTTGTTATGCCCAAATAACCACCCCCACCAAAGATCATCTCAATTCATTCATTATTTTGAGCCCAGCTTCAACATTCATATTTCTGTCCAGTGTGGTACTTTGCAAAGCAAGTACCACCTAGGCTCCTCCTTTTGAGCTAAAAAATTGTGAAGATAGTCTTCTTAGGAGATGATCATCCTCAGCCAAAACTCACGCCCATTGGCCACGTGCATTTCCCGTATCGCTAATCAAACACGTGGCTGCTAATTCATGTTTGAGCATAGTTCGGTCTCCTCGTGAGAATCTTATGTTGTAATTTTCTTCCTAGCACCTGCCTGGGGAGTACGCAACCCCCTAGACATACCTAGGCCGCCCAGAACACATGGCAACGCCACGGTCACACCATCCAAACCGTCCAAACCTCGATGTATCGCCACCAAACCATGTATTTCTGATTAAATCGATACTTATATACCTATAAATGATTTTTTTAAATAAAGAGCAAACTATAAGGTAGATGCAGTTCAAAATTGACCCACTTCCTACTGAATCGGCAAAAATTTGTCTTTTTCACAAGTGGTGGATCAAAACTTTTCAAACCCAACCATTTTGTCAATTATGCATTAAATATGGCCTAATATTTTCGAAAAATTATTTGGTCCAATTTTGCAACACATATATGGTAGCTCCTTCACAAAAAAACTCAATTCGGGCACTCGGGAAATGGAAACTCCCTTAGGCTACATTGTTCGGAATTCCAAGATGCACTCTTGTGCACAATATGAGATCACTTGAACAAACTATGCCATGAATGTGGCCATAAGATTGATCATTTGGCTTGAAAACCCTGAATCTTCACGCATGATAACTCATTTCTGAGAACACTTTTTTAAAAATAATTGCCGTATTACAAGTTCATTATTTTTCCTGGAAACTTGGTCACATATAATGACACAATGTGAAGGTTTTCCATTTTTTTTGAATTTTTATGCCCGTTTCGAAATGCGGTCAAAACGGCGGGCTTGACCGTTCCTAGCTAGTGGTTGAATCTTGGAAAACTTTTGATGTTTCTCTGATTAAATAGATACTTATGTACCTAGAAATGATTTTTGGAAAAGATAAATAGCAAACTATGAGGCAGCTACAGTTCAAATTTGACCCGCTTCCTCCTGAATCGGCGGAAATTTGTCTTTTTCACCAGAGATGGATCAAGGCTTTTGACACCCAACCAGTTTGTCGATTGTGCATTAAATATGGCCTAGTATTTAAGAAAATTGATTTGGTCCAATTTTGCAACAAATATATGGTAGGACCTTCACAAAAAAACTCATTTCAGGCACTCGAAAAATGGAAAATAAATTTTCTGTGCAAAGAAAATGAAAACTCCCTTAGGCAACATTGTTTGGAATTCCAAGATGCATCCTTGTGCACAATATGAGATTATTCGAACAAACTATGCCATGAATGTGGCCATAAGATTGATCATCTGACTTGAAAGCCATGAATCTTCACGCATGATAGCTCATTTCCGAGAACACTTTTTTTAAAATAAAGGCCATATTACAAGTTTATTATTTTTCCTGGAAACTTGGTCACATATGATGACACAATGCGAAGGTTTTCCACTTTTTTGAATTTTTTGAATTTTTTATGCCCGTTTCAAAATGTGGTCAAAACGGCGGGCTTGACCATTCCTAGATAGTGGTTGAATCTTGGAAATTTTTTGATGTTTCTCTGATTAAATAGATACTTATGTACCTAGAAATGATTTTTGGAAAAAATAAATAGCAAACTATGAGGCAGCTACAGTTCATATTTGACCCGCTTCCTACTAAATCGGCAGAAATTTGTCTTTTTCACCAGAGATGGATCAAAGCTTTTGACACCCAACCACTTTGTCAATTGTGCATTAAATATGGCCTAGTATTTTAGAAAATTGAATTGGTCCAATTTTGCAACAAATATATTGTAGGTCCTTCACAAAAAAACTCATTTTAGGCACTCAGAAAATGGAAAATGAATTTTCTATGCAAAGAAAATGAAAACACCCTTAGGCAACATTGTTTGAAATTCCAAGATGCACCCTTATGCACAATATGAGATTATTCGAACAAACTATGCCATGAATGCAGTCATAAGATTGATCATTTGGCTAGAAAGCCATGAATCTTCACGCATGATAGCTCATTTCTGAGAACATTTTTTAAAAATAAAGGTCGTATTACAAGTTTATTATTTTTCCTGGAAACTTGGTCACATATGATGACACAATGTGAAGGTTTTCCATTTTTTTGATTTTTTTAATTTTTTATGCTTGTTTCAAAATGTGGTCAAAACGGCGGGCTTGACCGTTCCTAGCTAGTGGTTGAATCTTGGAATTTTTTTGATGTTTCTTTGATTAAGTAGATACTTATGTACCTAGTAATGATTTTTGGAAAAAATAAAAAGCAAACTATGCGGCAGCTACAATTCAAATTTGACCCGCTTCCTATTGAATCGGCGGAAATTTGTCTTTTTCACCAGAGATGGATCAAAGCTTTTGACACCCAACCATTTTGTCAATTGTGCATTAAATATGGCCTAGTATTTTAGAAAATTGATTTGGTCCAATTTTGCAACAATATATGATAGGTCCTTCACAAAAAAACACATTTTGGTCACTCAGAAAATGGAAAATGGTTCTTTTGAGCAAAGAAAATGAAAACCTCCCAAATCAATGTTGTTCGTCATCCGTAAATATACACATGTAAAAAATATTGGTTTATTTGAACTAACTATAAGAGGTTAAATGTTTTCCATTTTTTAAATGAATTTCCTATGCCGATTTCAAAATGTGATCAAATTTGACCACGCGACCGTTCTTAGTTAGGTGCTTAATAATGCAAAATTCATCCATGAAAGGTGGTTTAACTTAAGTGAAAATCTTAGTGATGCCATTTTGCGAAATATTTTCGGTAGCTGCTTCAACCCCCTGTTTTAGCACTAAGAAAAGTAAATTTTAATAGCTCATTTTTGAACCAATCAGGACGCAGCCCACGGATCACCCCCTTTATTCGATCTGAGTCGTCCCCCTACTGATCCAGCGTCTCTCGATCCCCTCCTTCCCGAGAAACCCTAGGGCACTGCTGCCCCTACTCTCCCCGATCCAAATCCCTCCTCCGCCACCCCTCCTCCCCCATCTAGATCCAGATCCCTCACCCACCCCCCCTGTCCACTCCCGCAGCTGACGCCCCTCCCTCACCGTCGAGGACCCACGCCACCGCCGCACACTACAGCGCCCTCCCCTCACCCTGGCCCCAGGTCAGGCAGTGCGAGGCGACGCTTCCAGACCACGATGGCCACAGCCTTTCCCACTCCGATCTGGATCCATGGTGCACTCCTTCTTATGTCTGCTCATCAGACCTGACCTCCGACCTTCGCCCGCCCTCTCCACCCCTTCTCTCCCTACGCGTCGGCCTGATCCAGTCCAACACGTCCCATGGCGCCGTAACCGAACCACACGGCCGCAGTCATGGCAGGAGCACCGGCCATGGCGGCCCCTCTCTGGTTCATCCGCTTGTTCGCTTGGATCCGCATGACCCACCCTCACCGCACCTCATCTCCTCTCACTCTTCCTCTCAGACCCACCACGCCAAGGTCGCCATGGGCCTCGACCTCCACGGACATGTGCTCACCAGCGCCATCTTTCTCATGTACTGGTCGCCGGCATCTTGTTCTCCAGCACCAACTTGGTTCTCCACCAGACACCACAGGTAACTAATCCACACCCCTAATCTTCTTTTCCATGGATTCATGATCCAGAGTGTTGATGCTTGTTGTGAAATTTCCAAGTATGCAATATGTGACTAGGCAGTAGTTGTTGTTGGTTCAGTCCAAAAATCATACAAGTAGATATATACAGGTTTGTGTAACATGACATCTGGACATCAATCATACTTTCTTTGTCAGTATCATGTAGTATTAGATCAGGACAAGTTTCTTGATTGCCATACAAAATTATTATGAGGCAAAGGCATCACCAACAGTAGAGAAGCCACTGGAAAAATAAATGAAAAATGCAGAGGGTAAATTGTAGAATGAACATCAAATTGGCCATGGAGAGATCATACTTTCATTCATGAAAGAAAGAAGGCAATCTTTTCCAGGTCACATATGGCAATTCACCTCTAATTAGATATGTATATCAAGACAAGATTCTTTGTTGTTTTTCCATGTCTACTAAATGATATCTGTTGGTCAGCTATATATGCATGCCTTTCTTTACAGTGTCCAAGTTATGATATGGAATGTTCAGACAACATTTCTACTGAATTATACCATATGTAATGTTCAGAATTTATGCATACTTGAACTTATGATTGCAACGACACTAATGTTAAAAGAAATTGCAAGATTTCCCATTTGCCAAGGTACATGTGATTAACGTCTGTTTTCCTCTCTCTCTCTCTCTCATTGTGCAACGGCTATTGATTGGTCACCACCAAGCTCAGGTCCATGGAGCTCCAGCGTCAAGGGCACAAAGTTCAGCTACCTGCTGCTCCTTTGTTGTTTCTGGATCCATTCCTTCCTTCCTTCCTAGCACATGTCTCATCTTCTTCTTGTTGTGCAGCAGCAGCAAAGATAGAGGCCAAGGCATTCATCTAGGAGGTGCGCAGCCCGCTCGGCATGGGCTACATAACATCATCCATGTGTCACCTCACTGGACATAAGAGGCAGCAGTGTATAAACAATACCTTGCAAACCAGACCCTGAATGATGTACGTTGTTCAATCTGGCCGTCGCTATCAACCTTATTATACACTTGTGAACATTATTAGAATGAGGTGTGGTTTGCCAGCACTAGCAGTTCCTTTTATGCAACGGTTCATACTACTTGTTGAATTGAATACACTTGTGCAATCCTATTCCAGTTCAAATAGAAACGCTAAACATATCATAGATGATGCACCTTTTGCATTCATCCAGTCTTGTATTTTAGGAAGCATTTCAAAACGACAAATCATGCAGCCCCCACATAATACTCATGCAGCCCCCACATAATGTTGTCTAACAGATTGCATTGGAAATCTACTATTCTTCCTTGCCTAATGTTATTGTTGCCGATAATAAGGCCTGTAGATAGCAAGTTATTTCCTAGTGGTTACTTATGCTTATTGTGTATCACATTGAAAAATAAAATGCACAATGAGCTTGTTTGATCTTTTTTATGCTTATGTATACTTGATCAGGGCATTCCTATTTCCTGTGATCTTTCCTATCATTTGGTAGTGTGATGTTTCGAGATGACAAATTTTAAAACCCAAACTATTGTAAACAAGCTTTCTGCATCTTCAGAATTAATTGTTCATGATAAGCGAATAGTGTAGTTGATCATCACTATTGCTAAATGCTATTGCCTGATATAATATAAGTATGAGCACTCAACCATTATACAGCTTTATGCATATTTATTTGTATTTTTTATAAATGATGATAGTTTGTGCAAGATGTTCACATGTTATTTTATTTTTTGACTAAATTCTCTTATGCCCTTGACTTAGCTTGACCTAGAACAGCGGCATCCTTGATGCGTACCGACCTTCGCCTCGTTCTTTCTCTCACAGACTCAAAGGAGACCATATGCAAGGCACCTCCTCTTCAGTTGTGAGAGTGTCCAAGAGTCGTGGGTGCGGCTAATGCCTATGTCTCTGGCCGCACTTGACACTGCCCTCTCTTTAAGGGCACATATCATTTTTATAACTGTTATCTTTTCGCAAGTCTTTATTATCTTGCCTAGCCTTGTACTAATATGTATTGTTTGATGCTAATTACCCAAGTTAGTGCATGATGTTAAGGATAACCTGAGAACACTTGCCTAAGTTTATAAGATATGACATGTGACAGTCCAAACCTGCTTTGTTGCTCTTTCAATGCTTTTGCCGATGTACTGTGCTTCTCTAGTTATTTGAATGCTTCTGCTGCTAGCCTGCTAGACTGCTACTAGCTTGAATAGGTGTGCACTTGTGCTGGTGCTGCTGCTAATTTAATGCTTATACTCACACTACTGTTGATTAAATGCTTATGTTGTTGCTGCATGCTTATGCTACTGATTCAATGCTTTAGAAATTGATTGAATTGAACCTGTTGTAATCCTTCCTGTTATACTCGTATTTAATTTTTGGGTTTCTATTTGACTTTTCAGTCTGTTATATACGGTTCATCTTCAATTTCTTCTGTAACCTAGTTGGAGCTTAGAATACACAGCCCAACTAGTCTCATATACAACTAAGACCAATGATTCATGCTCAATTCTGTATATGTATGTATGACCAATAAAGTTGGAAGACCCAAATATTAACGTTAATATGCTCAATTCTGTACCATATTCATGCTCATGCATCACCAGTTACAGCTTTTTTGCTTGGTCCATTTTGGCTCATAACCTATGTATACCAAAACTGATTAAACAATTTCTCTAACTTGCCAAAATTGTCATAATTGTCTTCTCCCTAGTGATGTTAGTCTCTGTGCACTTACTAGTATTGTTAGTTGAATGGATGGTCGTGGTAGTAGAATAGGAATTTTCTTTAGGTTAGTGTTATAGTGATGTTCATTTCATTACCTAAACTTTGTACCAATGTACCATGCAGGTATGTATAGATTACTATTGTAGAACAATATCAGGTTAATCTATTGCATTCAATTTGTTGGAAGTTTTGTTATGCCATGCTTAGTGTTTACTGAACTGGGGCATTTGGGCATGTGTGTATTAATTTTAGCCTCTTGAAAGAATATTATTTACTTCTAGTGTTTTTCACTAATAGCTTATCTGGATCAGGATCTAATGTCGTCGAGGCTGCTGCTGCTGTGACAGAAGATCAGAAGAAGCTTGGAGATGCGTGCCACAGTTTTAGTTGATGTTGCCACCAAGTTTTGGTGCTTGTGTATCTGTTTTTGATTGTATGTGCACTTGTTGGACGTGCAAACGTGTATGTGCTCTTGTGAGTATTTAACTTGATGATTTCTGGATTTAATAAGTTAATTGAAAGATTTATTGATTTTTTGCTATTCAAATGTGTAAATTGAAATCTGTGAATGAAAAAGACCAAATGTTCTACTTGACAAAATAATATTTGGGCTCTAAAAAGGTTGTCGCCCAAACTATAGTAGATCGGAACATTGTGTATTTCAGAAAAAACCATAAAAATAGGCTTAATGAAATGGTTCGCAAAAAGGACACGACCCACAAAATAAAAGGCCAAATTGTTGGGCTAGGCCCATGTAGCTAGCGAAAATTAACAGAAAAAATAAATATTAAAAAGGCTTAATTGTTGGGCTTGGCCCAGGTAAAGCATCGAATTGGACTGGGCTGAATCTTATCAACGACCTTTTCAATTGGTCGCAATTTTGCCACGCCAGATTGCCATGTCGGATCCAACATGGCCTGGGCAGACAGCGAGTAACCAAAACAAAAGGTCATGGAGTCGTGGGTTTGTCACGGCAGATGTCCTCGTGAAAGGACTTAGTCGTGGAGCCATCGCAACGGGTTAGCTTAAAGGGGTTAAACCGGACAAGGGGACACGGGAGTTTATACTAGTTCGGCCCCTTCGATGAAGGTAAAAGCCTACGTCTAGTTGTGATTGGTATTGCTAGGGTTTCGAAGGCCAGGGAGCGAATCCGCTTTGTCTGGCTCTCGAGTTGTTGTTGTCGTCCTTAAACCGCGGCCGGGTCGTCCCTTTATATACATAGGTTGACGCCCGCCGAGCTACAGAGTCCCGAAGCCGGATCATAAACGTATCTGGTTCGGCCTCTCTCTTTCTATCTTACTATACAAGTTACATGATTATGCCGGTTTACATTTACAGACTGTAACCCGCCTTTGGGCCCTCCGTAAAGTGCCGTCATCTTTACATCTTCATGGGCTTCTAATCTTCAAAGAGTCAACCCGGCTACATAAGGCCGGTTTACCTCCAGTAGTAATATCCCCAAAATTAGGCCCCAGATTGGTTTGAACTTGTTCATGTCAATCTTCCAAACTTAGAAAAAATCTTCTCTCTTATCTTCATTTTTGATCTTGTAAACCGCCGTGACATCATACTTCAAAATTACGATAAACCGCCGTGACATCATCCATCCGTTGATGCCAGAGATTTCCTTCATTTAATATATATCCAGTCATCGAGGCGACACCTTTATTAACTTATCCATTTTTTGGGCTCCTCGATTCCCGTACTTGCCATTTTATCACTTCGCCTTATAAATAGGACCGAGGGGTCATTTTCACCGTTTCCCCCCGTGCCTCTTCGCGTCATCTTCCTCGCGCCGCTCAGCCTCTGGAGCTCCGCCGCCACCGTCGACCGTCGCCTCTGCTCCGACTTTGGCCACTGCATCACCCTGAACGCACCAGAATACTGCGGCACCCTTCCGCTTCCTCACCAGCTCCGGTAAGTTCTCTGCTCTTTTCACCATAGATCTGTTCTAGGGTTTGGACATTCTTCGCAGTTCTTCCGAAGTTCATCAGTGCTATTCTTCCCTATTCTTCCTTTAATAGATGGACATTTCATGCTTGATGCATCTCTTGCCGTAGCTTACCTACCATGGTAATCACAAATCCTTATGCGCAAAGAACTGATCTAGTCTGTCAAAAATTGCTTCAGTTCTGCACCCCTTCAAGATCCAATTATTTTTGCTTTTCTGTCTTATCTTTAGATCCGAAAGTTTTATACATCACTATGAGATCTATTTCTATGTCCCTGTGAGATCCGTTTCTCCTTGCACCAATATAAGCGGTTTAACATTGTATAAATAGTCTTATGCCATTAGCCCTCTGATAAACCAGAAGAGCATGTTACCTTCATAATTATGCTCCGGTTTAATAGTGTCTGATCAATCTTGTGCTAGCATTACCTTTCTCTCTCATTATACTAGTCTCCAGGTTGTACCATTTATCATATCAGCATGTTTCTTACTCCCTTGTCTCTTGTATATAATCATGCGTAATTTATAAACCGGCCTTTCATTTTCAGTTTGTTCGCTTTGCAATGGCCAAACAATTCACTGCCTGTAACTGGGCTCGTTCCCGGGTTACTGAGGCTCAATTGAATGAGATGGTTAGCATCGGCTCTCTGCCTAAGAAAACTGAGATCAAATGGCGAGTTCCAGGAACAGAGAATCCTCCAACCCCAAGACAAGGCGAGGTGGTAGTCTTTGTTGACCATATAGGCCGTGGTTTCAAACCGCCAGGGTCAAAATTTTATCGAGATGTGCTTGCCAGCTTCCAACTACATCCACAAGATATTGGTCCCAACTCAGTCTCCAACTTATGCAATTTCCAAGTCTTCTGTGAAGTCTATTTACAAGAAGAACCAACTGCAGAACTGTTCCGGGATTTCTTTCACTTAAACCGGCGCACAGAGTTTGTGAATGGCCCGAACACAGAGCTTGGTGGTGTCTCGATTCAAAAGCGGAAAGAAGTGGAATTTCCTCATGCCAAACATCATAGCCACCCAAAGGAATGGAACCAAACATGGTTTTATTGCAGAGACACTTCACCTGAGGATGAAAATCCCCTCCCTAGCTTCCGTGATCATAGATTATCCAATACTCACCCAATGCCACAACGACTGAGCTCTTCAGAAAGGGCAAAATACGCTCCTCAAACCGCCAAGCTCCGGACCTTTATGGCAAACGGTTTAACAGGTGTGGATTTTGTGCGATGTTGGATATCCTGGAGTATCTTGCCATTAAGCCGGCATCCTGTTTTACTGTGCGAATATACCGGTGAAGTCGACGATCCTCAACGCCACTGCAACATCCAATTATCTGAGGAAGAAGCTACTGAAGGTGTAAAGAAGATTCTGAATGAATCGGAACTGGTCTGTAGTCAAACCGGTCTGAGTCCCTTCTATACCAAGAACAAACCGCCTGCTGTAAGCATTACACTTCCTCTTCATCTCTAATATCTTTAACTTATACAAGCTATAACCCTTCTTCTTTATATATATATAGGGTGATGACCCCTTCTGGAAACGGAAATCCATAGATAAAGTGGCCAAGCCAACTGGAGACAAAGTGGTCAAGCGATCCCGCCCGAAGACCAAAGCCGTAAAACGGATGTCAAAGCGGAAAACGGCCGACCGGATTAATATGGAGCTTGATGACGATACTGATGACCCAGAAGTTGAGGTAGAACTTGACTCACTTGGCTCACTTTTTATGCATCTTGTTAACAATGATCTTCCTCAGGAGGAGGCAGAAGCTAGTCAGGCTAATGACGTAGAGGTAATTACCCTTTCCTCCGGTTCAGACTCTATGCCAACACAAAAAACTCGCCAAGCAATCCGGAAAGTAAGCTTTTCTCATCCTCTTGCTCACTTGGATCCAACATTTATTTTGAAGACTCAACAGCATGAAGCTCGCCGGACAACCCGACACAGTGGCCAACAGGTCACCTCTGCCGGTTTACCTGATACTCCGGTTCGGAAGCGCCGGTCTAAGGTCTCTCCTACTTCTGACCATTCTTACCCCAAGGCAGGTTATTTCAGACAGCCTCTTAATCCGTCCGATTCAAATTATCAGGTGACACCTCCTTCATCTTCTGGTGAATCGACAGCAACTCAACTCCCCTCTTTGAAAACTGTGGCCGGGTGAGTTATGAAAAACCATTCCTTTCAATGCGCCCTACATCTTTTGAACAGGATGCTAATCCTTTTTTATTCTGTTTGCAGGGCCAAAGCCAGACCCAGCAAGAAAGCTCGGGTCACCAATCTGCCAGATGACCCTGTTGCCGAAGAAGAAGAACCAAGAGGTGAACCGGAGCAGACTGGTGAACTGGAAGGCCTCCATCCTGAAACAACTTTTGATGATCCGCCCCTTGACGGCCAACATACTGACAGACCAATAGATGCTGAGCATGCCGCCCCTGATACTGAACCAGCAGAACCAAACTGGGCTAATCCAATGAAAGATACTGAAATTCCATCATCATCCACCAAAAATCCTGAAGGCCAAGGTGATGACGTTATTATTACTGGAATAAGCCACAGCTCTCCTGGTCATCCTGTCATTTTGGCTTAGTATAGTGCCAAAGAAGAGCAAATTTCCAGGGATAAAGGTAAATGGACCGGCGATTTATCAAACTATGCTCATCTTAACGCTGATGAGCTTCATTCCGGCTTCTTGAACCGTCTGCACGCAAACCGGGTTATGAAGCCGGTTTGGTGAATTTGATGAAAGAACGATATGAGGTAAATGCTTCTCCCTTGTACATTGATTTATAGCTGAAATACTATTCCAAGTAGCCTCCAAGAACCGTTTGATGATTGTTAATCAGAAACCGGGTCTTTGTAACACTTCAAGCATCCCATCATTGATCCTTGCAAAGGCGTGTCCTCAATCATAGATAAGACTCATGTTTGAAAAAATTAGATAACTTTCTGCAGCATTGCCCCCAAAGGCCGGTTTAACTTGGCAAGTTAATCCGATTTTTAATCCACACCGCCGGTTTAGAACAAACGTACATTAGCCCCCAAGTGTCAAGGATAATGCTTGCATTGTTCTGGAGACTTGTATAGAGTGTAGTATTTGAGAGCAAATAGGCATTAGCCCCCAAGTATGAAGTGGATAACTTGTTATATGCTTTATACTTAGTGCATAAATATGTTGTTTTGTTGAATATACCTTCAATGTTGCAGGCTGAACTGAGAAGCAAAGATGCCCAAAACTCTGACTTGCAAGAAAATGTGAAGTCTCAACAAGCCGAAGCTGCAAAAGCCAAAGAGGAGCTGACGCAGGCCCTGGTCGGAATGGAAAAGCTGAAAGAATCCTTCAACCAAGATCGTGCTGAATGGGAAACCGAAAAAGCCGGTTTAACCAAAAGAGCTGTAGACGCCGAGGAAGCCCTGAAACCGGTGGTTGAAGAACTAGCCGGTTTGAAGCGCCAAATCAACGCTACGACCTCTGCTATCTTTGGTAAGTGTCTGTTTATGTATGTTGCACCAGTCAATGAATCTTAAAACTGACCAAAATGTTGATAAAATCTTTGGCAGGAACTCGGATCACTCATCTTGGTGCAGATATGCGGATGAAGCTCAAAGCGGCATATAGATTGGTTGAGCAGCTATACTCTGGGTCTCAGCGAGCCTTTAGTACGGTGGCTTATAACAAACCGGCGCCAACGTTGATTAAGGAAACCCTTGAGAAGCTGGGCATGTTACCGGCGCGTATTGTCGAGTTGAAAAGAGCCGCTGCGAGAGCAGGAGCATTAACCGCCCTTATTCGACCCAAGGCCTGGATTCTAGACCTTGAAGCGGAGGATATCATTAAAGGATATCCAGGCGTTAAAGAAGACGGTTCAAACTTTGACAATGATGATCTTCGGCGGCTGACAAAACAGATCCGGCTAGCGGCCAGCAAATTAGCTGAGGACACTGATTTGTCCCATTTTCAACCGTTTGATGATGCAGAAGGGAAAAGACAGCTGGCCGATATCCATGAAGTCGAAGAACTTGTGCCTCCGATTCGTAAGCACACTTATGCCCCTGATATTAACCCTTCTGATCTTATCCATGAGGAAGCAGTGTCCAAGCTTTAACCGGAATCGATTGGTCAACGCCTGATTTCCAGCGGCTGGGGAGGGATGAAGAAGTGCCTACACCAACTGATCTGCAACTGTCAAACCGTCGTGATGAAGAGTCCTGATCCGGTTGCCGGTTTATATGCCTACTGTGAAAAACAATGGCACTGTTTGAGCCGCTTTGAAGCTTCATGTAACAGGATAGCTGAAATTTGTTTATCTGCCATGCCATCGAGCATGTTTCATAATGCTTTGTGACAATCTGTGCCGCCCTTCAGGATATATTTTATGCATAGCCTATGATGACTTGCCTTCCTGGGTCAAAAAACTTAAAAGTGTCTAGCGGTTTACCGCTAAACATGTCATAATATCCAAGAAGTATATAGTACTTTAGCTGAATAATCAAGTGTTTGTAAAAAAAATAATGTACAGAACATACCTCATTGATTGACCAAACGTGTATACAGCAAAGGTGTTTAACACCAACCCGATATGTTTGATAATTTCATCTTCATAATGCTGGTCTATCTATTAAACCGGACCGGTATAACTACCGGATTTTCTTTATAACACTGGTGATTTAGTCAAACCAGACCGGGTCAATGACCACCGGTTTATAATTGATCATGTGCCAACAACTGGTGGTTGGAAAGCAAGCCGGGTCAAGGACGCCGGTTTATCAAAAAATACTTATGATTGTCAACAAACAAAATTCAAATAGAAAAATATGTGAGGCTTTTTATGAGCTGCCAGGCTCCAAATCGAGGCTTTTCATGGGTTGCGAGGCCTCTGAGTTAAACCATTTAACAAAGCCTTTTAAGATGGGCCTCCAATTAACCAATCATCGTTTTAACTATGACAAGTTCAGGATCTGTAAAAGATTGACTTGTCAAACATTCGATGGGTCATGCCAGGATTACCTGGATAGGAGTGGCTTACTTGATGAAGGCAGGTTAACCCGGGGTTTTAGGTGAATACACCATGCTTCCAAGTCGTGGCTTGATAGCCAATTACGAGGGTCCTTTCAAACTCTTTGTTGCTTTGCAAAAAAGATCCCCCAAGTAACTTTGTGAGCGATGCTCAGCGTGTTCCTATGTTTGAGTTTGTACTGTGTACAATACTGTCTTTGGCTCCACAAAATTTTCCTTGTGTGGCTGAAATGCCTATCAAGAGGTGTAGCTGTGGTTCAAACATGACCAAGCCCCCTAGTGATTTTCTTTATCTTTATGTAGCTGCTAAAGCCGGTTTAACAAAGACTCCGCTTTGACCGTTAACTTGTAAAAGCACACATATGATATAAGAAAGAACAAATACCCGCTTATAACGGAGGCTCTGGTTTATTATATGGTATATACACTATCATAAATATGTACAGGTGAAGAGCCTATGGCTTCAAGTATAGTAAGGCCAAAGGAGAGCTATGTTCCATGGCCGCTTTGTCTCCTCCTCCGATTGACGTGGGTCTTCGTGCTCTCGAACATCAATGAGGTAGTAGGATCCGTTGTGCAGATTTTTGCTGACCACAAAGGGTCCTTCCCAAGGGGGGGATAACTTGTGCATATCAGTCTGATCCTGGATGAGCCGGAGCACCAAATCACCTTCTTGAAAGGTTCTAGTTTTAACCCGGCGGCTGTGATAATGTCGAAGATCTTGTTGATAAATCACCGAACGTGCTGCTGCAAGATCTCGCTCTTCATCCAACAGGTCCAGAGAATCCTGATGTGCCTTCTCATTATCAGCTTCAACATAAAGCTGCCACACGGGGCGAATCGTGACGGATGTCACTAGGAAGAACCGCCTCCACTCCATAAACCATGAAGAAAGGCGTGTAACCCATAGACCTATTGGGTGTGGTGTTGATGCTCCATAACACAGAAGGTAGCTCCTCGACCCAACAACCCGGCGTCCGCTTTAAGGGAACCATAAGCCTTGGTTTGATACCCCGTAGAATTTCTTGATTTGCCCTTTCCGCTTGACCATTAGATTGGGGGTGAGCCACTGATGCTAGATCAAGCCGGATGTGCTCACATTGACAGAATTCTTCCATCTCCCCTTTTGATAAGTTAGTACCATTATCTGTTATAATGCTATGTGGAAAGCCAAACCGGAATATCACCTTTTTGATGAATTGAACCACCGTGGCTGCATCACACTTGCTGACTGGCTCTGCCTCTACCCATTTAGTGAATTTATCAACTGCTACTAACAGGTGGGTCTTCTTGTCCTTGGAGCGCTTGAAGGGTCCAACCATATCCAGCCCCCAAGTTGCAAACGGCCACGTAATTGGAATCATCCGCAACTCTTGAGCCGGAACGTGCGCACGGCGGGCAAACTTTTGACATCCATCACATATTTTGACTAAATCCTCCGCATCAGCATGCGCCGTCAACCAATAAAAACCGTGGCGAAAAGCTTTGGCAACCAACGACTTTGAACTGGCGTGGTGACCGCAATCCCCTTCATGAATTTCTCACAAAATCTCACAACCTTCTTGAGGAGAAATGCATCGCTGAATCGCTCCTGAAACACTGTAACCATGTAACTCCCCATTGAGTATGGTCATGGACTTGGAACGCTGGATTATCTGTCGAGCCAACGTTTCCTCAGCTGGTAACTCGCCCCGGTTTATGTAATCCAGATATGGGATCGTCCAATCCGGTATGGCATGCAGAGCTGCCACGAACTCAGCCTCCGGATCAGGAATAGTCAAATCTTATTCGGTTGGTATTTTGACTGACGGATTGTGCAATACATCAAGAAAGACATTGGGCGAAACCGGTTTACATTGGGAACCAAGACAACTTAAAGCGTCTGCCGCTTCATTTTTCCGCCGGTCTATATGGTCCACCTGATAACCTTTAAAGTGACCAGCCACTGCATCCACCTCTCGCCGATATGCTGCCATGAGTGGGTCCTTAGAATCCCAAGTGCCAGACACTTGCTGAGCCACTAGATCTGAATCGCCGAAGCACTTAACCCGGCTCAAATTCATCTCTTTAGCCATCCGAAGACCGTGGAGTAAAGCCTCATATTCAGCTGGATTGTTAGTACAAGGGAACATTAAACGGAGGACATAACAAAACTTGTCACCTCATGGGGAAGTTAATACGACTCTAGCCCCCGAACCTTCTAACTGTCTGGACCCATCAAAATGAATAGTCCAATATGTATTATCTGGTTTCTCCTCAGGTGCCTGTAACTCTGTCCAATCGTTGATGAAATCCACGAGTGCCTCGGACTTGATCGTCATGCGGGGTATATATTTGAGCCCGTGAGGTCCAAGCTTAATGGCCCACATGGAAATACGGCCAGTTGCCTCTATGTTTTGAATGATGTCGCCTAGAGGAGCTGAACTGACCACTCTGATAGGATGGCCCTGAAAATAGTGTTTGAGCTTCCGGCTTGCCATAAACACCCCATACACCAGTTTCTGCCAATGTGGATACCTCTGCTTTGACTCAATGAGCACGTCACTGATATAATAATCCGGCCGTTGAACCGGATACTCCTTGCCAGGCTCCTTGCCCCCTACCACAATGGCTATGCTGACAGCCCGGGCATTAGCAGCCACATATAATAATAATGGCTCTTTATCGATCGGTGCTGCCAGCACGGGCGGTTCCACTAGTTTCCTCTTCAGATCTTCAAACGCCTTATCAGCTGCCTCACTCCAGACAAAGTTATCTGTTTTCTTGAGCATCTGATATAAGGGGATGGCCTTCTCTCCAAGGCGGCTGATAAACCGGCTCAAGGCTGTAATCCGGCCGGCGAGACGTTGAACATCGTTAATACACGCCGGTTTAGCCAAGGATGTAATTGCTGCAATCTTTTCCGGATTAGCCTCAATGCCTCTGTTTGAAACCAGAAAGCCTAAGAGCTTGCCTGCTGGGACACCGAAAACACACTTCTCCGGATTGAGCATCATCTTGTAAACCCGGAGATTGTCAAATGTTTCCCGTAGATCATCTATCAATGTCCCCTCCTTTCTGGATTTAACCACAATATCATCCACATACGCATGAACATTGCGCCCAATTTGCTTATGAAGGCAATTCTGAACACATCGCTAGTAAGTTGCCTGGGCACTCTTGAGTCCAAAGGGCATGGAAACATAGCCGAAAGCTCCAAAGGGAGTTATAAAGGCTCCAAAGGTCCTTAACTGCCATTTTGATCTGATGATAACCAGAGTAAGCATCCAAAAAACACAAACAGTCACAACCCGCCATAGCATCAATTATCTGATCAATGCGAGGGAGAGCAAAGGGGTCTGCAGGGCAAGCCTTGCTTAAATTTGTGTAGTCCACACACATGCGCCAAGTGCCATTTTTCTTAAGAACCAGTACCGGATTGGCTAACCACACTGGATGAAAAACTTCGACAATAAACCCAGCAGCCAACAGACGGGCTACCTCTTCACCTATAGCCTTGTGTCTCTCCTCGTTGAAACAGCAGAGGAACTGTCAGACCGGTTTGAACTTAGGATCAATGTTGAGTGTGTGCTCAGCGAGTTCTCTCGGTACACCTGGCATGTCAGAAGGTTTCCATGCAAAGATGTCCCGATTCTCACAGATGAACTCGATGAGCGCGCTTTCCTATTTGGGATCCAGGTTAGAGCTGATGCTAAACTTTTTGGATGAATCGTCGGGGACAAAGTCAACCATCTTAGTGTCTGTAGCTGATTTGAACTTCAATGTCGGATCATGTTCCGTAGTTGGCTTTTTTAAGGAGGTCATGTCTGCCGGATCAACTTGCTCCTTATAGAATTTTAACTCCTCCGTGGCACAAACCGACTCAGCATAAGCCGCATTGCCTTCTTCACACTCCAAAGCAATCTTTCTACTTCCGTGTACTGTGATAGTCCCCTTATGACCTGGCATTTTAAGCTGTAGGTAAACATAGCATGGCCTTGCCATAAACTTAGCATAAACCGGCCGCCCAAACAAGGCGTGGTACGGACTTTTGATCTTCACCACCTCAAATGTCAATGTTTCTGACCTTGAATCATAGTCATATCCAAAAGCTACCTCCAAAGCTATCTTACCAACAGGATATGCAGACTTACCAGGCACCACACGATGAAATACTGTATTCGACGGTTTAAGATCCTTATCTGTCAACCCCATACGGTGGAATGTATCATAATACAAAACATTGATACTACTTCCCCCATCCATGAGCACTTTAGTGAACTTGTATCCCCCAACTTGAGGGGCTACCACCAAGGCCAAATGACCTGGATTATCAACCGAGGGCGGGTGATCCTCTCTAGTCCACAAAATAGGTTGCTCCGACCAGCGTAAATACTGAGGTACTGCCGGCTCAACAGAGTTGACTGCCCTTTTGTGAAGCTTCTGATCACATTTGCACAAACTAGAAGTGAAGACATGATATTGCCCGATGTTCAGCTATTTGGGATTGCTCTGATAACCCGACTGCTGCTGCTGCTGCTGACTCCCCTGATGGTTGTAACTTCCCTGGTTGCCTTGGTGTCCTTGATTGACGTGTCCGGTTTGATTGCCTGGAAACCCTGAACTGGAACCACCACCTCCGTAACCCGGCCCGTGGAAACCTCCTCCTGAACCGTCGGGTGGGCTGCTGTCATATTGGAATTCTTGAAATCCCGCATGATATAACAATCTTTCCAGAGATGTGATGCCGGTTTCTCCTTCGAGCAATGCTTTGGACAGGGCTGATTTAACAAACGCTCCAAATTGTTGCCTGGACCTCCACCCCTCTGGGGCTGCTTGCCTTTACGGCGCTGGCCATTCTCCTACGCGTTGGTATTTGCAACAAAGTCCAAACTACTGCCGGCCTTGCGCTTACCCGCATTTCCATGGCCTGGCGGATTATGTTGTTGGCCTTTGGCATTGCCGTTCTTCTTACCCTTCTCCGGTTTGTCCTCCTCTGAATCCGGATCCTTGGTATTATCTGAATTGGCATATTTAACCAAAGCGGCCATGAGTGTTGACATGTCATTGCAGTGACGTCTGAGCCTTCCCAACTTCTGTTTCAACGGTTTGAAACGGCAATTGCCCTCTAACGTTAACACTGCGGTGTCTGCATTGATACGATCTGATGAATGCAAAATCGCCGAGACCCGTTTGACCCAATGGGTCGTGGAATCCCCTTCCTCTTGGACACAAGCGGCCAGATCTACAATTGACATTGGCTGCTTACACGTATCCTTGAAGTTCTGGATAAACCGGTGCTTCAGTTCGGCCCATGACCCAACAGAGTTGGTCGGCAAGCTCTCAACCAAGTGCGAGCCGTTCCTTCCAACTTCATGGTGAAATATTTAGCACACACCGCCTCATCCACATCTAACATTTCCATTGCCATCTCATAGCTCTCCACCCATGCTTCTGGCTGCAAATCGGCAGTGTAATTTGGTACCTTACGAGGTCCCTTGAAATCCTTGGGTAGTCGCATATTACCCAAAGCAGGAGTTAAACACGGTACCCCTAAGGAACTGAACATCGCCCCTGGATCCAAGGAGGCGGTGGGGTGAACCGGAGTATGCTGTCGTGCTCCGTGTCGAGCTATCAACTCGGCCTCTCGACGTGCGCGGCCATGGTCCACAACATCTTGCGCATTAGCACCTCCCCCAGCCGGGTTGTTCTCTCGTGGCGAATTTTGGCGACGTGCACTACTGGACACGGCCGGTTCATCCTCCACGTGTCTGCTATAACTCCGGCTTGGATGGGGAGTGGAATGAATCCTCTCACGGCGGTGTGAATATGCTTGCTGTTGATTTAGTGCTGTCTGAAGGAGGTCCCTGGCCCGACGCGCTTCCACTGCAAGTGGTGACCTGCCGTTGGTTGGGAGGGCCGCCAAGCGTGAAGCGGCGGCCACAATGTTGTCCAACGGGTTGGAATAATGCCCGGGCGGCGTTGACGGTACAACGTTGTTCTGGCGAGGCAGGTCCGTCGTGCGCGGCTGAACCGGCGCTCCTGCTCCCGGCACCCCCGCCCGATTTAGCGTGGGTTGGTTACCAGCTCCTGCACCTGGCGTGTTGAAAAGATTCTGCGGCTCATAAACCAACGGGAGACGTGATTGATACCTTCTTCTCATTACTTCCTCTGAAGCATTCTGATCCAGTCTAATCCGGTAAGCCTGTGCTTCCAACTCGGACCGCTCCGTAGCCATCCTAGCGTTCTCTGCTGCCAGGTCCTCTTTAGCCTGGGCTATCTGATCTTTCACTTCTATAATCTCCGCATTGTGCTGATCCTTGGCTGCTGCGTCCACCTCCGCGGACATCAATGTTGCTAGAGCGTCGAACAAATCAGACAAGACTTGGGCCGGAGGTGACGCCAAGCTTCATGCCCCTGCTGGTGTGGCCGTCGTTGAACCGGAGAGCACTGCTGCGGCGGTAGATGAATGAGGCGCTGATTGTGTGCCTGCCATGATGATGGTGGCCTGGTTTGGCAGACCAGGGGAATCCGGAATACTGTTCCCCTCGGATCCTCCCTCAATCCGACCGTCCTGCAACTGGTAAAGCGATTCGGTCTGTCCAAAAGACTCGTCATCAAAGCAGACTACAGTTTCTCCATCAGACACCGGTCCATCCTCGTACCCCGATCCATGGACGACACCTACGAAAACATGCCTCGCCTCGGGCTGAACCGTCAAAGAACTTGCACGCCGAGCCGTTTCGATGATATCGGTGCAGATGTCCGGCTCGGGGGCCGGTTCGCCGATCTTGCCGATGAAGACGTGAATCCCACAAAAGGGGACCCGGTATCCGTATTCGATTGAATCGGCCTCGGGACCCCATCATGCGTTGTCGATGTAGAGCTTGCCGTAGCGACTCTTTGTCATCCGGCCCACAGCGTATCCCTTGAGTCCATCGAAGCTGCCCTTCAAGAACTCAAAACCATCGTGCGATAGCCCCACGGTAGGCGCCAACTGTCGTGGGTTTGTCACGGCAGATGTCGTCGTGAAAGGACTTAGTCGTGGAGCCATCGCAACGGGTTAGCTTAAAGGGGTTAAACCGGACAAGGGGACACGGGAGTTTATACTAGTTCGGCCCCTTCGATGAAGGTAAAAGCCTACGTCTAGTTGTGATTGCTATTGCTAGGGTTTCGAAGGCCAGGGAGCGAATCTGCTTTGTCTGGCTCTCGAGTTGTTGTTGTCATCCTTAAACCGTGGTCGGGTCGTCCCTTTATATACATAGGTTGACGCCCGCCGGGCTACAGAGTCCCGAAGCCGGATCATAAACGTATCTGGTTCGGCCTCTCTCTTTCTATCTTACTATACAAGTTACATGATTATGCCGGTTTACATTTACAGACTGTAACCCGCCTTTGGGCCCTCCGTAAAGTGCCGTCATCTTTACATCTTCATGGGCTTCTAATCTTCAAAGAGTCAACCCGGCTACATAAGGCCGGTTTACCTCCAGTAGTAATATCCCCAACAGTTTGCACGACCTTCTGTCAGAAGGTCGTTAATTTCAGTTTATGACCGCCAGTTTTGACCTTCTGTTTTTTGTCACAAAAAGGTCGCAAATGAAAAACTATGACCTTTCAGCGGCCAATAGTGAGGGCCCCAAGTTAACATATTTCTTGTAGTGATATGAGGTGCTCCCGCACCGTAGATTCTATGGTGATACGAGTTCACAGAGATCTAACGGCCCATAGTAGGAGGTTTGAATGTTTTTGCAATATACGACTGAGAGAGTTTGGGAATTGCGCAGAAAGTACAAGTACTATGCATGTGCCATCTGATCATAGATCATACGACCTAGATGCTCGTATCACAGTAGCGGCTAATTAAGCTACGGGGAGCACCTAATATGAGCAACGAGGAGCCGTTGGATCCAAGATGCAGCGGCACACATGAGGCATGAATGTTTTATTTGCAAAAAAACCTTTGGAGAGTTTGGAAATTGTGCATAATTACAAAGACTACTCCCAAGCCATTGGGTCTCACTTCCAACGATGTAAAAACTCGTATCACCATAGCATCTAAGCTGCGGGGTGGATGTGATATTCTATGCCGTTGTCATTTTTGTTCGTAAACTTGCAAAATACGTGTAACTCGTGTCGTTACTTGTCTAACCGTGCAAAGTGTTTGTTCAAAAAACATTCGACGGTGAAATATCGGAACAACACACAGGGGTCCCACTTGTCATTGATCAAATTTGGGCCTAAAACTAACAAATCAGAAAGACGAGATTTGAACTAGCAACCTGGACTACAAAGCATAAGTCAATAGCCTGAAACAACAACGGTTGTTGGCTTTGTCCCATTACTTGATTTTATACATTATTACATTGAGTAGAGTAGATGGAGTGCCTCCTCAACACGTGCATGACCATTGACTCACTTACCGGTGGGTCCCAGGTCTGCGATCTCTCCCTCCTCTCCATCGTCTAACCTTTAGAAGCACGGGCACACACGAACAGCGGCGCTAGCTTGCCATGGTGTTATTATAACTAAAAAAGCTTGGAAAATAGAAGAATCGCCTAGAACAAGAGACATTGTGGCTGGTCGAGACGGAGTGAACCACACCTATCCTCCGTGCCACGTTAGCATGATGAAGTTGTGTGGCTAGTGGGGTGTTTTCGACCGACTGGCTGGGTCCCAAGGTCGAACCATAGGTACTACTACGTCTGATAAAGTATATTTTACACGCATATTTTTCCTCCGTGCTGAGACGTGGCACACCCTACTGCGCGCTTTCGGGGTCCTCCCGGGTAGTGCACGCATATATTCTTCCTTGCCGAGACGTGGGACACCCTACCACGCGTTTTCTGGGTCCTCCTCGGTCGTAGCGCCGAAGCAAGTAAATGAGTCGTCAAATCATGAAAGACCACCTTTCCTGCCGAGTACATCAGTGAAGCACGGTGGCTAGCTAGTTGGGCTAGTGTGACCGATTAGCTAGGCTGCCGCCACATTTTTTTCACCCTTTTTTATCTCCTTGCCGGCACGTAAATTTAAATATCCACCGCGGTGTTGCTCTAGTCTTTGGGTGTGGCAGGCGTGGTAGGATTTTTAATTTTTTGATTGACGGGAGCAGGCGTGACAGGATTTTTAATTTTTTTGATTGACGGGAGCAGGTGCGGCAGTAATTAGTCACAATGACTCTGCCTGTAAAACCCACTGCTCCCTGATGTGAGAAGTCGTCGACTGGTGTTTTCCATGGTGAAAACCTAAAGATTCCCCACTCCTCGGCTGGCTCCCTCCGCCTTCCCGTAGATTGCATTGCCTTTCAGCCGTTTCGCCCCCTTTGCTTCCTCTCCCCGTTCCTTCTACCTACTGCCATGGCGGCGCAGCAGATCACGGAGTCTGAGGTGAGGCGCCTGACACAGGAGCTCGATGCCAAGGATGCGGAGCTCAGGGCCAAGGACATGGAGCTCCGTGAGCTCAAGGAGGAGAGGAGTGCCATGCTCCTCCGTTATGTGCGGGAGTTCACGGAGCTTCAAAAGCGGCAGGCGTCCACCACAAAGATGCTAAAGGTGTCGGCGGTGTTGCTACAGAAAGCGGGAGATATGATAGGCCGTCAGGGGAGGCGGCTGGAGCGCGAGCAGGCTGATCGTGACAAGGTCCAGGATCGCCTCAGCCACTTGGTGGACCAAGTTGCCACACACGTGTTGTGTCTGCGCAATGCCTACCATCATGCCAGCCCGACCATGCCGGTCGTCGGGCTAAACCCATTCGACCACCCCGTCGACTTCAACGAGCTGCGGCTTCCTGACCTGGTCTCCTTCTTCACCTATATCTCCGAGGAGCTGAGCCGTCTCCATGCGATGGTGGGGGCGGAGCTGGACAAGGAGGGGTTGTGGGCTGTCGTCGCCGTTGCCGAGCGAATCCTCTTAGGGCTCCGTCACTAGAATCCATTCATGCCATTGGACGCCGTCTTTGACGAGCTGGCTCCCGTCAACCGAGAGCGGGCTCTGCGGGCCGTTGCACCCTGCATCACCAACACCGTCCGCCTCGAGAAGCAGAGGGACTTTCGTGGTGTTTAGGCGTCCTCTGCATGGGCATGTCCATGTCTCGGTGCAACATGACCGTTGGATCAAAATCACACGGTGCAAATCAGTCACTGTAGCACAAAGCATGTGGGTGTGTTTGGTTGCATTCTCATCTCAATATAGTTGTTCCCTCTTCATGTATCTGTGTTAATCTACTAGTGTGGACTCATGCACCCTTCATGCACTCTGCCAAACACCAAAAAGTAGGTCGAGAAGGGAACTTTTGCTCCCATCCCATGCACCCTTCATACACCCTACCTAACACTAAGTCGTCATGCTTCATATGGCTCATGTTTCATGGAGTACTGTAGCACCGTACTCTCCATGCACTGTAGACCTAGTTCTATTAACATTGATCTCACCGTTCATTCTCGACCAGACAGTCGAAAAAGCAGTACTATGTTACATTACTGTTCATATAGTTGATATGCGCACAACATCATTTGTTATCGTCATATCTTACTACAGTAGCATCAAGATTATGTAGTACTGACGTATGAACCACTACACATGCCTAGTAGTAGGAGCACTATGTATGTTCAAGTGGCTACCGTGTTTCGCACTCCTCCTTCGTAAGAGTGGAAACACTTGCTGTAATCATTTTTTTTCTTCAGAAAAAATAGTGGACTCGCTCTACCATGCGGCTACTCCTCGACGGTCATCAGGAACTTTGCTACTCACTTTCGCCGACGTGTGGGACAGCCATCATTAGGGTCCACCAGGCATGCCCTAAATTACTCTGTAGTAGAGTGCCCAACTGCATGGTAGACTTCCCCGACCGAAGCATCGCAGTAATGCCCAATGAGTCGTCAAATCACAAAACCTCCTCCTTTCCAGCAGTAAGTTGGACGGACGAAGCAACCATCATTTCACTCTTCTCTCTGAGCTTCCTCTCTACCCAACCCTCACTTCTCCCTCATCTTATTCCTCATTTCTTCAGGAAAACCCCGACCTGCTTTTGCCATTGTTCTTCTCTCCCAAACAAGGAAAGGTGAGCGCATCAATGGTGTTGATTCTGGCCAAGGCCCGGTCTTGCAACCCCGAGACTGATCCTATAACTCCCTCTTTGTTCTTCTTTTGAGTTCGTGGTTATGGTTTCTTTTCTTTTATTTCTATTTGACGGTTTCTCGATGGACGCTAGAGCACCGGCCGAAGTGATGTCTATGGCTCTGGCAAAAACCGTCGAGGCTCATTGTACAAAGAAGCGCAAGCACCCCGCCGAGACTACCGCAGACAAGCTCAAAGCCATCGCCCTGCCCAAGCCCCCCTCTCCGGGATCCCTCATTAAGCAAGTCCAGGTAATATCTCTTCTTGACAATCTTTTTCTCGATCTTGATCGTGTTTTTTCATCTAACACGCAGTACTAGTACTAGTAGTACCACTTTTTGTGTGATCTTGCATGTCATTTTTGTGTGCCAAATGGCGGTTCTAAATTCCTCTTTTGACCAAAACATGCGAGAGGTTGACACTGATTTCTTATAGATTACTTTCAACTACTTTATGTACATCAATGCTACCTTTGAAGAGGGTATATTTGCATCAGTAACTTGTGTTATGGATATTGCAAGTAATCCCTCTGCTCTCATGCCTTTGAAGACATGTCCTAGTGTCTTTGTTCACTCATGTCTATGTGTATATGTAGTCATATATGGAGTAAAGTATCGAAAATCATCTTATATTTCGGAACGGAGGTAGTAATAAAATATTTGGTTTCTGTTTGAATTAGAACCAGGTCCGCGGTGGAGATGAAGTTCTCAAGTGTGAACTGGAAGACCTAAGGATGAGTTCTACTGCTAAACTATCCAGTTGTTGTGTCCTTGTTGCCACGTGTCCTGAACTAGTGTTTTCCTATAGCATTGTTGTCAGGCGTGTTCTCGAGGTAGTACTTGACCACAACAATCTCCTGGCTGTGCCTTCGATTATGAAGGGTGTGGTTCTTGTAAAGCTTCCTGACAAATCTGATGCGGCCTGTCTTCATCGTCATGTTTATGAGTGGAAAGACCACTATGTTAGGTTCTCCAAGGTTGAGGAGATGGTGATGGTGCCGGTAAACATCTCTCACGAAGTCCATGGCCTAGTCAGCTATGCGGGGTTCATCACGTAGGTCGGTGGCAAGAAATAGTCTGCAGAGTTTAATTAGTGCAACTTTGCTTGTCTGTAATAAGTACTATTGTTCAGTACTTGATTTGTGTTTGTGAACCCTGTATTGTTTAGTACTGCCGCTTTTGGTGTGTGGTGAGTCCTGAGAATAGTCTATGTTAAAGTCCGTCCACCCAATTTAGTCTATATATTTTGATGTATCCAGATCATCTTTTTTGTGAGGACGGTTTATCAATTATGGTTACACTCCAATATGTGTATGCATTGCAGGGTTTATCGCACCCACCGGGATTTCCAGTCCCATGGATGTTCGGTCCATACGATTTGTCACGACCTTTGGACTATCCTGCTTGTGGGAGTAGGCGGTGGCCCTGCATGCCACACGTAGTTGGATGACCAATCTTCTGTTTAGTACTTCAACATAGTGATTTCCTGGTAAGTATTCACTCGTGTCACATCAAGTAAATCTTATTGATTTACTGTCTAAATCTTATTGATTTAATGTATTGTTTTCTTTCTTTTGCTGCAATTTTATGATGCAGGTTTTTCCATGTGACATTCATCACAGAATAAATTGTTTGGTTTGCTCTACGATGGATATTTTTGCAGGTTTCAATTATTATGACGTGTCAGTAACGAAGGCACTATCCATCACTTATATTACTGGAAAAAATTGGATCAGTCTATTGTCTGAGTACAAGCTGAATCCCTATGATGAACTGCAGTTTGGTTTAACAAACACGCCACAATTAGTCCTTCTCACGTTTAAAAGAAATGAAGAAAAAGACTGGATCACGGTCACGGAGCCTAGTCAAGTTAGAAAGCTGATCATAGCAGATCAGACACGATCGCCGCTGTCTCTCACATCGGTACCACCTTCAGCAACGGATCGAGCACCGACAGTTGCTCTTGCACTAACAGTGGTAGCAGCTCAGTCTGATCCAGCTGAGGATTGGGCATCGACCGCGTCAGCGGATCAGGCTGATCTACGGGAGGATCGGGCATCGACACCGGCACCTGCTGCGACACCGGCATCAGCTCTGCAAGGAGCACCATCTCCGGCAACAGCGGCGGCACTACCATTCGCATCGACACGGGCACCAGCAACGGCTTCGGCACCTACACCAACACTTGCACTTGCATCTGCTCCGGCCCATGCAGCGGCAACAGAACTAGCAGTTGCACCAGCAACAGACTGGGCTACAGTTCGCACTTCATATACCAAAGTCCTTACAAAAACTGACATGTCCACCTTCTTGGTAAACATTGGCTGCCCAAGTGCTTCATTATTTTTTCTTTCCATGTTGTTTCACATGATTCACTATGTTGATCTAACCATGGAGTTTTCTTGTTTGCAAACAGAGAATTCCTAGAGCAACGAGGGAGTCGTTCAACAATCCGGGCGACCGCGGCCAAGTTTCTCTTACCATGCGCAGCCTTGGTGTGAATGAGCCTGCTCAATATACTGTAAGTACAAAGATGGTCGCATGATGATTGATGCTAAAGGATGGTCAAGTTTCAAATCTAAATCATATATTGCGGTAGGGGATGATGTCAAAAACAAACTTTCTCGGCAAGGATAGCTGGTCCAAATCAACTTTGACATTCTTCAGTAGCAGCACGCAACACCAAACTGATGTATCCTCCGAGAGATTTTAATGTAATACTCTGGCATGGTGAAACAAGTGTCCTGTGTGTATAAGTAGTACGAAAGTATCGTTGATAGAATTGCAACTCTGATTGCTTGTTAGGAACTGTCGTTTGATTTCATTCCAATAGCTGTCATGCTTTACTCAATTTTGTGTATTCGCCTTGTGACAGCATCTAAAACCAGCGCCGTACCGACTGCTTGCAATATGAGAAGCGCTACGGTAGAACACATGGCCCCCAAACATGCAGGCCCGCCGGCCTGTGGCCCAAAGTCCAGAACCGTGAGCATGTCTGAGTATTTCTCAGCTAAACCCCCATAATACCCGTGCGTTGCACATAACATCAAGATGCATTTATATGAGTATTTTATCTTGTGAGAGAAAAGGAAGAACGAGGGAAGGCCTTATTTGCAAATGTGGAGAGGTGTGTGGGTACCTTTTTGCAAAATTGCCATAGTTTCCTTCCTATCCGTCAGATATAAATCGATCAGCCTATACTACAGGATGGTAGGCAAACCATCATCACCAACTCGTCTATACCATGTTAAAAAAACTCTATTTTTTATAATTATATATGTTATATATATTCCCTTTGAGTTTTCTTATGTATAAAGTTGTGATATAAAAGATCTTTATATTTCTTTACAGAGGGAGTATCTCTCTGTCAAAAATATATTTATGAGTAACTAGTTACTCTTGTCTTTCTACTTCCTTTCACTGATATGTGGGGTATCCGGCAACGGGGTCCACGTGCCATATGCACCAAATTAGAGTGCACAACTGCACGGTAGACACACCCCGGTCGTAGCGTCGCAGTAATGCCCAATGAGCCATCAAATCACAAAAACCCCACCTTTACAACTTTAGCAGTAAGCTGGACGGACGAAGCGGCAATATTTCACTGGGCCTGAATCCCCTTCTCCCTCGTCTGCGTGTTCAGAGAAAACCCCCGCTTGGCGATTGGATAGGGTTTTCTCATGGAGAACCTACACTACAATAAAAATACACTTCCATGATGATACGTGTTTGTCACAGTAGGTCATGTTTTCTGTCATGCATGTACATCCATGACTAATTCATGATAGAATCAAGATAGTCATACCTGTGCTGTCGTAGAAGTGTTCCATGACATTACCAAAATTATTCATCTGGGAAGTGTCCACTTCCATGATGATAAATCGCGCGTCACAGAAGTCTTTCGTCAAGGGTGACCGACACGTGGCATCCACCGTAACGGAACGTCATTAAGCTATCGGGTCCGATTTTGGATCCGATAACCCCTTAATAGCCCCGACCAATGGGGTTTTTCCACGTGTAAAATCATGATTGGTTGGTGGAAACACGTGTCGGCTCACCGTTGGGATAGATGTCATCCACTCATTGGACCCAAAGCGCCTATGATACGTCGACACGTGGCACGGCCCAACAGAGGCCCGTTCCTGTGAAAAGGCCGGCCTGTTTGACTTGGTCAAAAGGTGGCGGGTCGGCCCACGGCAAGCCTGTTAACGGCCTGTTCGCATATAGCCCATTTACAGCCCGCTAACCCAGGGCCCGTTTATGGCCTATCCGAATTAGGCCCAGTAGCGTCATCTGGGCCGTCCAATATAGTTCCAAACCGTTTTAACTTCCGGCCCATGTATGGCCCATGACGTCTTTTGGCCCATTAATGGCTCGTGGTAAACCTGGCCCCTAATGAACATTGTATCACTTTATACCCATTAATGGCACATGGTGAAACTGGCCCGTAATGAACAGTGTATCACTTTATACCCATTAACGACCCATTATTCCGTTGGGCCGTTTCCAGCCCATGTTATCTTTCGGCCTTCTCGGGGCCCATTTATTCTTGGGCTCATTTCCACATTCGTTTACTTATGGCCCATTACTGTCATTTTCTGCTTGTGGGCCAAATTCAGCCCGTGTTACAGTTGGCCCGTTTGTGGCCCGTTAATACGTTGGGCTATTTTCATAGCGTCATCAAAATACGGCCGATTAATGATGGCCCATTATGGTCGGCCCATGAACGGTCAATTTCAACTCTAGCCCATTTACGACCATCATGTGGTCTGTTATTGGCCCATGTTTGGCCAATCGATCATAAGCCCGTGGAAGGCCCATTGATGATACGGCCCATAGAAGGCCCATTGTGTCTACAACGCGTATAAGGCCCATTGTTTCTACGCATGGTAGAAGGCCCATTGTTTCTACGACCCTTAGAAGGCCCACTGTTTCTACGGCCCATAGGAGGCCCATGTTAACTACAGCCGGTGGGCATCAAAGTTTGCCACTAGTGAAAATATAGGGAACATCCTACACTATACAAAAATGGCTTGTTGTTTTCTTAAGCTGGTGGCTGCATGTTAAGAACAAATTTTGTATCGCACCAAAACAAATTACAACTATAAAACAAAAGGAAGGTTGGCATAAAAGTTAATTGTCTAGCAGATAAATGCATCACCAGAAGTTTAGAAGCTCAGTTCATTTGACCTGATTGTTACGTTTTCATACTGTATTGTCTGATGGAGCACCATAACCTTCGCATTCAGTTCTCCTAGGCTCCTGAACAACATAGCAAATTTCTGATAGTCTGGTTTCAAAACCATGCATATCTTGACAACATTGAACAATGTCTCTCCTTGTTTCACAAAGGGTCTCTATTAGGGAATGGACTTGTGTCTGGAGTGCAGATATAACATTGTTTTGAGCTTGCGTAGCTTGATCATGAGGCAATTTGGACAAGACTGCCTTAACAACCAAGCCAGTATTACACAGGAATGTGCTTTTGGCACTGTTAGTGGACAGGTACTGACCCACTTCAGCAAGAGCTGACATTGCGGTTATAGTTGCCTCGCCACCTTCAGAAGGTGGCGGTTCCACCATTTTTTCCATAGCTCACTGGAAAGTTGTGGTTTTACATTAGTAGTACCAGAACAGAAGATATTAAGGAGGCAGCAAAACCAAACAAAATAGCTTTGGTCTATATACAGAACTTATTCTGGTGAACCCATGTAAAATAATAGTTGTATTTTATTGCAAAGTACATAATAAAACCAGGTTCCAAACATATGACCATGTACCATCGCTAATGTATTGTCTATTTCTTCACATTGTATTGAGGACTGAGGATAAAGAGACGAAGTTTATAATACAGTAAACATACTATGACATCATTCATATCACAAAACAACTGAGAACAAACAAACAGGCAATTGTAACATTGTGTGGGCAAGTCTAGCACGGAACTAGATTATAGGTCAAGATCAAAGGAACATCACTCCTCTCATTTAAACCTTGTAAGGTGCAATGATACGCTAAGACAATTGTGTATAAAATTGAAAATATTAATAGAAAGTGGTTGCAAACCATGCAGTTCAAGGCACAAGTCAGAGTAAGTAGTAGTAAAAAGGCATGAGGATTAAGGACTTACAATAGCGGCTTTGACTGGTGTAGTCATGCCCTTCTTCATGCTGGTGTGACAGTCCTTGAAGATTTCGAAAGCATTTGGTTCAGGTACTTTTTGGTCCTTGTGGGCTTTCCTCTGCATTTGGAACAAGTCAATATAGATCTGATAATATGGTACAGTGAAAAGAGTGAAACAACAGCTAATTACAAGAGCCTCGTAGTGTGCAATATAGCTACGAGATCCTGCCGTCTGTTGGAATTTCACTTTCATACAGTTGGCCTTGTTCTTTGAACAGTTCACCTACAAGAAGATAGGTTTGTGTGGCACATGCGTAAATCGGACTTCAACATGTGATCTAATCACATATATATATATATAATGTACCTCATACTTCAGATCGGACCAGTGTTTAACGAGGCCTCTCTAGTCTTCATCAGATATATTTTTGTAGCGACCAGACCTCAAACAGTCTGATCTCTGTGCTCAGGTGTCATCCCTGGATCAGTAATGCTGACATCACACAGTACTTGAAGGATTTATAACAGAGTAGCAATCACACACTTATTACATCGAGTGTCTCAAAAGAGAACTTATTACAATAAATATGGCTTAAGGCCATCTAATAACGATAACAGCGGAAGGCTTGGAAGATAAGTGAGTCCATCAACTCCAACGGCATCACTGAGTATAGAACCATGACCTAAAACTCCTTAATCATCGTCTAAAAAGTCTGCAACATTAACGTTGCAGCCCGAAAACGGGTCAGCACATGGAATATGCTGGCAATGTAACACATGGAGAATAATGGAATGAAACAGCTATACTATATGCATATTTGGCTGGTGGAAAGCTCTATGGTTACAGTTTTGCGTAAAGCCAATTTTTCCCTAACTGCAAAGGAATAAATTTTATTTAACTATCATGGTAGTTGTTAAACATGAGAATGGTTGACAGCATTCCTCATCCCAATTAAACATCATAATCAAACCCATACAAACTTAATTTATAGTAACATGTTGAGATTCACATGATAATCCCAAGTACTAGATACTCAAGATGTCCATAACCGGGGACACGGCTAACCATGAGTAGTTTATACACTCTGCAGAGGTTTGCGCACTTTTCCCCACAAGACTCGATCGCCTCCGTTTGGTTTCTCGCACTACATGGTGTTTGAGAAACGGATGACCGAGACATAGTCTTTCAGAAGCGCTAGCACCTTACGATGGATAGACCGTTACCCCCACTTTCCCCTACATCTGCTAGTCTACCCTGTAAGAGTTCGCACGACTTAATCAACTATGCTAGAGCCCATAATAGCTTGCGGCTGCACACGGAAGTTTCTAGTATGAAAAATCTCATGATCCCTTTGGGCCTGGGTGGCGGTCCATAAAGAAAAACAGGCAATCCTGGAATACCCAGGTACCTCAATCCACCAGATGTGTTTAAGTTGCCACCTTAGATAAACCATTAATTAACAAACTCACATCTGTCATGGATATCACTCACCCAATCCACGTCTACTAGCATAGCATAGCAATAAGAAGCAAACGTAGAAGTAACTCCCAAAGGTTTGATAATACAACAGGTAATAGGTACTACCTCAACTACTTCCCAAACCCACAATTTAATTAGATCCTAATCATGCAATGTTTGAGGATTGATCTAATCCAATAAAACTGGGTAGTAGGAGGTATGATCAAAGTGTTGCTTGCCTCGCTGATGATCCGCGAAACCTAGAGATTTGAAGTAACAGGCGGCGCACTCCGGGTATTCTATCGTAGACAAATTAACAAGCATACAATAAGTATTCATCTAATGCACAGGTAAAACTCAAATAAGAGAATCTAACCAGAAAGTTGAACTTAAGAACTTCGGTTTGCAAAAAGAATCAAATCCAACGAAGCAACGAAAGTCAAACGGCGAAACAAACAAACTTAGTTCTACTAATCTGGATCTAAGTCAAATTTTAGAGAAGAAAAAACTAGTTTAAGTTGGTTAAACGGATAGAGGGTTTCGAGACGAAACTCCAGGCGCTTGAATCGCCTGATTCCGATAAACGACCGAAAAGTTATACTAAAACGAAAATTGGATCAGAAATCACGATCAGAAAAATCGCGGGTTTAATCCGAGAAAAGAAAAAACGACGAACGTCCGCTAGAACGAACGAACGAATGAACGCTCGCTATTTAAATAAATCCGAAAAACCGATCTATTTAAAAAAAACTGAAACTAAAAAAACGAACAAAACCGTCAGAAAAACCGGCGACTAAAAAAAACTACCTCCGACAACTCCGGCGACGGATCCGGCGGGCGGCGGCGGTCGGCGGCGGCGCGGGGCGGCGGGGCGGCGGCAGTGGCGGCGGAGGCGGCGGCGGCGGCGCTAGGGCGGCGGGGCTGGGGCCTAGGGTTTGGGAGGTCCCGGGCTGGGCTCCCCGGCTTATAACGCCTGGACGGCCCTAGTGCCCGGATCGGACATGGCCCGTAGGTCGGCTGCGTTTTTTTCGCGCAGAAAAACAAATAAAAGAAATACTAAACGGACTCCAAAAATCCTGAAATAACTTTTCCCCGGCTTCTAAAATCAAGCCGCACAAGATGAACATTTATTTGGGGCCCAAATGCAATTTTGAATAACGCGCATTTTTCCTAAATTCAAATAAAATATCGAAAAACTCCGAAATAAAATCTTATTTGATTTTATTATTAAATCCTCAATATTTCTTTATTTTGGGAAAGTCATTTTATTCCCTCTCTCATATTTTTGTAATAGAAATAATTGATGATAAAATAATTAAAATCAAATGATCCTATTCTCAAAATTTGAGAAAACTCAAATATGAAAATAACGAAATCCCCAACTATCTCCTTGGGTCCTTGAGTTGCATAGAATTTCTAGGATCAAAACCAAAAGTAAATAAAGTATGATATGCATTGATGATCTAGTGTATAACATTCCAAATTGAAAATTTGGGATGTTACAAACCTACCCCCCTTAAGATGAATCTCGCCCTCGAGATTCGGGTTGGCTAGAAAATAGGTGAGGGTGGTCTTTGAGCAAATCTTCCTCTCGCTCCCAGGTGGCTTCATCCTCCGTGTGGTGGCTCCACTGAACCTTACAAAACATGATAACCTTGCTGCGGGTGACTGAGCTAGCAAACTTGAGAATCTTAACTGGTTTCTCTTCATAGGTCAAATTGTTATCCAACTGAATTGCTTCCAATGGCACTGTGTCTCTCAAGGGTATGTCAGCCATCTCCGCATGGCACTTCTTCAACTGAGAAACGTGGAACACATCATGAACTCCTGACAATCCTTCGGGCAGTTCCAACTTGTAGGCCACTTCTCCCATACGTTCCAATACTCTGTATGGTCCTACAAATCGTGGCGCTAACTTTCCCTTAACACCAAAGCGCTTTATTCCCCGAAGTGGGGATAATCGAAGATAAACGCTGTCTCCGAATTCGTAAACTATCTCCTTGCGTTTAGAATCTGCATAACTCTTCTGCCTGGATTGAGCTACCTTGAGCCTATCGTGAATCAATTTCACCTTTTGTTCAGACTCCTTAATCAAATCAGGTCCGAAAAACTGGCGGTCTCCAACTTCATCCCACGACAACGGTGTCCTGCACCTTCTTCCGTACAAGGCTTTGAAAGGGGCCATCTTTAAACTGGATTGATAGTTGTTGTTGTAAGAGAATTCTGCATATGGCAAATTGTCGTCCCAACTAGATCCATAATCTAGCGCACAAGCTCTCAGCATATCCTCCAAAATCTGATTGACTCTCTCGGTCTGTCCATCTGTCTGTGGATGAAAAGCTATGCTGAACTCTAGCCTGGTACCCAGAGTTTCGTGCAAACGATTACAGAACTTTGAGGTAAACTGGGTTCCTCTATCTGATACTATACTCCTCGGAACTCCATGTAAGCATACAATCCTGGTCATGTATATCTTTGCCAACTTACTACTGGTGTAAGTGGTCTTTACCGGGATGAAATGAGCTACTTTCGTCAACCGATCAACTACAACCCAAATCGAGTCATAGCCTGAACGAGTCCTGGGTAATCCCGTGATAAAATCCATGCCTAACTTATCCCACTTCCATTCGGGTATCGGCAATGGCTGTAACAATCCTGCTGGCTTCTGATGCTCTGCCTTTACTCTCTGTCATACATCACAAACCGCTACATACTCCGCAATATCTTTCTTCATTCCGATCCACCAGAAAGTATCCTTCAAATCCAAATACATCTTGGTATTTCCTGGGTGAATTGAATATGGCGAATCGTGTGCCTCTTGCAGAATCAACTTCCTGATCTCCGGGTCATTGGGCACATAAACACGGTCTTCAAACCATAGGGTGTCGTGCTCATCCTCACGAAATCCTTTAGCCTTTCCTTCGCTCATTTTCTCCTTTATAGAGGCAATCTCCTTGTCAGTCTTCTGAGATTCTCTGATTCTATCCATCAAAGTTGACTGAATCTCCAATGCTGCTACATAGCCTCTCGGAACTATTTCCAAACATAGCTCACGAAGATCCTTGACTAACTCCTTTTGTATTTCTCCCGTCATTAGCGTATTCACATGACTCTTACGGCTCAATGCGTCAGCTACTACATTAGCCTTTCCGGGATGGTAATGCAATCTCATATCATAATCTTTGATGAGCTCCAACCATCTCCTTTGTCTGAGGTTTAACTCCTTCTGCGTGAAAATGTATTTCAAACTCTTATGATCCGTGTACACCTCACAATGATTTCCAATGAGGAAATGTCTCCATGTTTTCAATGCATGCACTACGGCTGCTAACTCCAAATCATGTGTGGCATAAGTCAATTCGTGAGGTTTCAGTTGTCGTGAGGCATATGAAACAACCCTCCCTTCCTTCATAAGCACTGCTCCAAGTCCTCGTCATGAAGCGTCGCAATACACCTCATAATCCTTGGTCTGGTCTGGCAAAATCAACACTGGTGAAGTAACCAAGCGTTTCTTCAACTCCTGGAAACTAGCCTCACAATCCTCAGTCCATATGAACTTGGTTTCCTTCTTTAACAACTCCGTCATAGGTTTTGCAATTTTGGAGAAATTCTCAATAAATCCCCGGTAGTATCCTGCGAGTCCAAGGAAACTCCGGATCTCTCCAACTGTTGTTGGTGCTTCCCAATTGGTCACAGTGATAACATTTGTGGGATCAACTGCTATTCCTTCTCCGGATATAACGTGTCCGAGGAATCCTACTTCCTTCAACCAAAACTCACATTTGCTGAACTTGGCATACAACTGATGTTCTCTGAGCTTCTCAAGTACCAATCGCAAATGTTCCTTATGTTCCTCTTCATTCTTTGAGTAAACCAGAATATCATCAATGAACACCACGACGAACTTATCCAAAAACTCCATAAACACTTTGTTCATCATGTTCATAAAATAGGCAGGTGCGTTAGTCAGACCAAATGACATAACGGTGTACTCATACAACCCATATCTTGTGGTGAATGCTGTCTTAGGTATGTCTTGCTCTCGAATCTTCAATTGATGGTACCCTGATCGCAAATCGATCTTGGAAAACACTTTATCTCCTTGCAATCGATCAAATAGATCATTGATCATTGGTAGTGGGTACTTGTTCTTGATCTTTACTTCATTCAACCCACGATAATCAACAACAATCCTTAACGATCCATCCTTTTTCTCCACTAGAAGTACTGGCGATCCCCAAGGCGACAAACTTGGGCAAATGTAACCTTTATCCAGTAACTCCTTAATCTGCTTCTTAATCTCCACCAAATACTTTGCGGGCATCCTGTATGGTCTCTTTGATATTGGCCCTGTGCCTGGCAATAGCTCAATCAAAAACTCAATATCTCAATCCGGTGGCATGCCTGGCAACTCTTCTGGAAATACGTCAGGGAAATCCCTTACCACTGGTACTTCCTCCTGCACAACTCCTGATAAGGAATTTACCTGTGTCCTACTTGGCGCATGCCGGGATACATACTTGATCCTTCTTCCTTCTGGCGTCGTAAGAAAAATTGTCTTACTGGCGCAATCGATGTTTCCCCCATACATCAACAGCCAATCCATACCGAGAATTACATCCAAACCTTGGGATTCCAGAATAATTAAATCCGTTGGGAAAATATGCCTTCCTATACTTAATGGCACTTGGAAACGTCCTTGACTGGCCATATACTCCGCTCCTGGTGAGCTTACTAGCATAGGTGTTCTAAGAACCTTAGTGGGCAGGTTATACTTATCCACAAATCCCCTTGATATGTATGAATGCGATGCACCAGTATCAAAAAGAACGATGCAGTAAATGAATTAACCAAAAACTTACCGATTACTGCATCCGGCTGCTCTTCAACCTCCTCCACGTTAACGTCGTTCACCTATCCCCTGTTGAAAGGGTCCGGCTTCTTCCCAGAGCTTCCATTGCCATTCTGGCCTTCAGGACATTCATTGGCATAATGTCCGGTCTTCTGGCACTTAAAGCAAGTGACTTGGCTTAGGTCTTTCTTGGCTGGGGTTGATGGGTTGGTACGGTTCTGGCCATTGCTTCCTCCATTACCATTACCATTCTTGGTGTCATTGTGTTTGTGCGAGGTACCTCCTCCATGGGTATGCTGAAAATGTCCTCCCGATCTAGGGGCAAATCGTGGCTTCTGCTGAGCTCCTGAATTGTACTTTCCTTGTGCATACTTCCTCTTGCGATTTTCAATTTGCTGTTGCTTCCCTTCAATCATAAGAGCACGATCTACCAACTCCTGGTAGTTGTTGAAGGTTGCTACCATCAACTGCATGCTCAACTCATCATTCAGTCCTTCCAGAAACTTCTCCTGCTTAGTTGCATCCGTAGCAACATCATCTGGGGCATAACGTGCTAATTTACTAAAGTCCTCCACATACTGGCCAACTGTCCGTCCTCCTTGGCGCAAGTTGCGAAACTCTCACTTCTTCAAGGCCATAGCTCCTACTGAAACATGGGCAGTTCGAAAAGCTTGCTGAAACTGGTCCCATGTGACCGTGTCGACAGGGAAAGTGGCTGTCAAATTCTTCCACCATGATGCTGTGGGTCCTTCAAGCTGATGTGCGGCAAACATCACCTTTTCTGCATCCGTGCATCCTGCAGTGGTCAACTCCCTTGATGTCTTGCAGAGCCAATCATCTGCTACTATCGGCTCGGTGCTACTGGAAAACATCGGCGGATTCAGCCTAAGAAAACGGGCTAAGTGATCAACAGGTGGTGGTGTGGTGGGTTGTTGTTGTTGTTCCCCTGATTCTGATTCTGGACTAGCAACTGCATCAATGTGTTCTGCTGCTGGATCAACTGGGTGAGCTCCGGTGGGAAGGTAAATCCGGGGTTACGTCTCAGAGGCATCTGAGGGTTTAGAAAAAATGAGATTTAAGAATAGAGGGGGTCTAAAGAGAAAACACTACCCATATGCACATCAGGCAAAAGCAAACAATTCACTTCATTCAATCAAACAAGGGCATACAATCGATCTAACTATCGCAAAAGTGCTCGGACTACTGTATTTACATGGTGGACTACTACTATTGATGAGGTGGTCTACTAGAAATATTATTCGGTTGCAGACTCCATGATATCCGCTCCGGCTTCATCAACATAGTCATCATCGCTATCATCTGGATCCGAGTCGGTGTCATGGATGATGATGTAGTCTTCCGGGCGAATCTCCTTGGGTTCTTCATCTTCATCTACTGGTGTAGGGCCTCCCATAAATATTCCAATCTTCTTGATCAGATCGTCATTCTTCCCCACTAATACTTCAATTTCTTCTTCATAATCTTCATGTGTAGCCTTGAGTTCTTCCTCCAGTTCCTTGATTCGTGTCTATGCCTTCTTCAGGTCTATCTTGTCGGCGCACATCTGGTTCTCATGACGTCGAATGTGCTGGTTTAATTCCTGGATAAAAGCTGCAATTGATCTATCCTTTCTGGTACTGATCATCTCCCAGTGCTCATCTCGGCACCCACAAATCCGGTAGATAGTATCCTTGAGATCATTGTAGTAGACTTCTCCAATGCGTCCCATGGTGATGTGAGCTGCCATGCTCTTTCCTAGACTCCAAGTTGGTGCATCAAAAGAAAACTCTATGGGCTCAGTGACTGGCATGAACGTCCTTCCTGGAACTTGAACTTGAATCATCCACCACTCTTCTTCAGGTAAAGTGGTGTTGTAGGTTCCGGTGAAGCTTGGTACTCCTATGTTTAGGTATCTAGTGACTTCCTTCAGGTGACGTCCAAAGGGTGTATCTTCATCTGGTTGAGTGAACTTGTTCCTTTCATCCGCCATCCTAAAGAGTAGAAAATATGAGAGGTCAGAAGAGAAGAGAGTGAGTAGTGATCTAGGTCTTTAGCTTAGTGGTCGTATCCTACAGTCAACGTGTGCTCTGATACCAACTTTGTAGCGACCAGACCTCAAACAGTCTGATATCTGTGCTCAGGTGTCATCCCTGGATCAGTAATGCTGACACCACACAGTATTTGAAGGATTTATAACAGAGTAGCAATCACACACTTATTACATCGAGTGTCTCAAAAGAGAACTTATTACAATAAATATGGCTTAAGGCCATCTAATAACGATAACAGCGGAAGGCTTGGAAGATAAGTGAGTCCATCAACTCCAACGGCATCACTGAGTATAGAACCACGACCTAAAACTCCTTAATCGTCGTCTGAAAGTCTGCAACATTAACGTTGCAGCCCGAAAACAGGTCAGCACATGGAATATGCTGGCAATGTAACACATGGAGAATAATGGAATGAAACAGCTATACTATATGCATATTTGGCTGGTGGAAAGCTCTATGGTTACAGTTTTGCGTAAAGCCAATTTTTCCCTACTGCAAAGGAATAAATTTTATTTAACTATCATGGTAGTTGTTAAACATTGAGAATGGTTGACAGCATCCTCAATCCCAATTAAACATCATTAATCAAACCCGTCAAACTTAATTTTATAGTAACATGTTGAGATTCACATGATAATCCAAGTACTAGATACTCAAGATGTCCATAACCGGGGACACGGCTAATCATGATTAGTTTATACACTCTGCAGAGGTTTTCGCACTTTTCCCCACAAGACTCGATCGCTTCCGTTGGATTTCTCGCACTACAAGGTGTTTGAGAAATGGATGACCGAGACACTGTCTTTCAAAAGCGCTAGCACCTTACGATGGATAGACCGTTACACCTACTTTCCCCTACATCTGCTAGTCTACCCTGTAAGAGTTCGCACGAGTTAATCAACTATGCTAGAGCCCATAATAGCTTGTGGCTGCACACGGAAGTTTCTAGTATGAAAAATCTCATGATCCCTTTGGGCCTGGGTGGCGGTCCATAAAGAAAAACAACAGGCAATCCTGGAATACCCAGGTACCTCATTCCACCCAGATGTGTGTTTAAGTTGCCACCTTAGATAATCCATTAATTAACAAACTCACATCTATCATGGATATCACTCACCCAATCCACGTCTACTAGCATAGCATAGCAATAAGAAGCAAACGTAGAAATAACTCCCAAAGGTTTGATAATACAACAGGTAATAGGTACTACCTCAACTACTTCCCAAACCCACAATTTAATTAGATCCTAATCATGCAATGTTTGAGGATTGATCTAATCCAATAAAACTGGGTAGTAGGAGGTATGATCAAAGTGTTACTTGCCTCGCTGATGATCCGTGAAACCTAGAGATTTGAAGTAACAGGCGGCGCACTCCGGGTATTCTATCGCAGACAAATTAACAAGCATACAATAAGTATTCATCTAATGCACAGGTAAAACTCAAATAAGAGAATCTAACCAGAAAGTTCAACTTAAGAACTTCGGTTTGCAAAAAGAATCAAATCCAACGAAGCAACGAAAGTCAAACGGCGAAACAAACAAACTTAGTTCTACTAATCTGGATCTAAGTCAAATTTTACAGAAGCAAAAACTAGTTAAGTTGGTTAAACGGATAGAGGGTTTTGAGACGAAACTCCACGCGCTTGAATCGCCTGATTCCGATAAACGACCGAAAAGTTATACTAAAACGAAAATCGGATCAGAAATCACGATCAGAAAAATCGCGGATTTAATCCGGGAAAGGAAAAAACGATGAACGTCCGCTAGAACGAACGAACGAACGCTCGCTATTTAAATAAATCTGAAAAACCGATCTATTTAAATAAACTGAAACTAAAAAAACAAACAAAACCGTCGGAAAAACCGAACGGTTTTTCGGGAAAAACCGGCGACTAAAAAAAACTACCTCCGACAACTCCGGCGACGGAACCGGCGGGCGGCGGCGTGGGGCGGCGGGGCGGCAGCAGCGGCGGCGGCGGCGCTAGGGCGGCGGGGCTGGGGCCTAGGGTTTGGGAGGTCCCGGGCTGGGCTCCCCGGCTTATAAAGCCTGGACGGGCCTAGTGCCCGGATCGGACACGGCACGTAGGTCGGTTGCGTTTTTTTCGTGCAGAAAAACAAATAAAAGAAATACTAAACAGACTCCAAAAATCCTGAAATAAATTTTCCCCGGCTTCTAAAATCAAGCCGCACAAGATGAACATTTATTTGGGGCCCAAATGCAATTTTGAATAACGCGCATTTTTCCTAAATTCAAATAAAATATCGAAAACTCCGAAATAAAATCTTATTTGATTTTATTATTAAATACTCAATATTTCTTTATTTTGGGAAAGTCATTTTATTCCCTCTCTCATATTTTTGTAATAGAAATAATTGATGATAAAATAATTAAAATCAAATGATCCTATTCTCAAAATTTGAGAAAACTCAAATATGAAAATAACGAAATCCCCAACTATCTCCGTGGGTCCTTGAGTTGCATAGAATTTCTAGGATCAAAACCAAAAGCAAATAAAGTATGATATGCATTGATGATCTAGTGTATAACATTCCAAATTGAAAATTTGGGATGTTACAATTTTCCACTGGAGATGTTTGGACAAGTTCACTGTTAGCCTTGCCTTCAAAGTGAGTTTTCCTCAAGTTATATCGATACTATCGCAGAGCAGACTTGAAAACATGGGTGTAATCTTGCCTTGTTGCATCATCTTGGCTATCCAACTTGAACCTCATCTGTTGAAAATTATGGGAGTCTCATTATCAGCAACCTAGAAAGTATTGGGCAGAGGAAGACGATATTACTAGTTTCCATACATAACCATACTTATAGATAAATGGTCGAGGAAGGTGTTGAAGTGGGTTTCGTCTTTGTCATTCCTGTACTGAATCCATGTTGGGAGGATACGTACATGACACCTGACAGCAACCGCTGCCTCTGGTACTAACTTGGCTGACTCTGTAGCATCACGTGGCCTTTTTAAACCTGCCTCAAAACGGATCTCCATTCTTCCTCCTCTACATTTAGTTAACCTATCGAGCATTATCCCTGATGTTTGTTTCCTCTTGCGCCTAGGTGCTAGTCCAACAACAAACATAGGAAGTGTTAGTGTACATCAAACTATGAGACTACATATAAAGAAGCATGCAACCGTAACTTGACTCCAGCAAACTACCTTCTTGCTGTTGAAGCTCACAAAGTTCATCTGATCTTGCCAACTCATCTTGTGTCAAGACTGCTTCGGAAGTAGTGTCAGGTGGCAAGGGAGCTTGGGAACGTGCTGCTAGCTGAGTTGACGAACGAATAAATCGTGCAGCTGGTGGTACTGTGGAAGGTGTTGCAACAACTAGGGTTGTCTCTGCTTGTTTGGTGGTAGCTATTTGTTTCTGTTTGGCTTGTTCTGCAGCTCATGTAGCAAGGGATACCCTGTCGGTACAATTTTCTGCTGGACTTTGACCTTCTATTGCACCATCAGTACCAACAGAATCTGCAGGATTGTTCCGCTTCCCTTTCCCTGTCGTTCTGTCTTGTTTCCTCTTTCTCTGTGCCATGTTAAGTCTAGCTGACAAGAAAAATGAATAACAATTTAGTTCTTCAGAACAAATGTACTTTGATGTAAGAACATCGTGTGATAGACAGATATTGTATGTTCTAGAAACAGGAACACGTGTCTTAGTCACAAGTATAATGTGTAAATTAAGAAGATGAAATTGAAAAAAATTAGAAGCAATACAAGCTAGACATCATACATAACATGCAACCACATATAACAGTGCCAAGTTAGAGGGAGCACCTGTGATGGTGCACTAGGGGAGACGTGCTCATCACCAACAGAGCTACGTTGAGTGTCTATGCATGTGTTGTCTTGGAAATCATCTTGGGGGGATGAAGGAGTAGAATCTGTAGAGGCCCTCCATTTGGAAGGAGCACCTTCATCCGTTGCCTTGCTAACTTCCTTCCGCTTTATTGATTTTGAATTGTCAAGTAAAACTGACAAGAAAACGCAATAAAATTCACTCTTCAGAACTCATTCGTGCATGATACTAACAATCACTACTTTGATGTAAGGCAAACACATGATTCCAGGATGGAATAATACGAAAAACAGGACGACATGGCATATTCACAACTGTTTGTGTAAACAAAGCAGAAACCATTCCACCAAATAAGAAGCAGTGCAAGCTAGACTCCACGTGATAGATGCAACCAATATGACTCTGCCAAGTTAAAAGTGTCCCATCATAAATGGCATTTCAACAAATTAGAAGCAGCGCATGCTATAAACCATATCAAAGATGCAACTAATATCACACTGCATATACTGAAGGTGTCTCGTCATATTGATTTATGCGGGATACAAAAAAACAATAGTTTTATGTGAGGACATGCTTAATAGACAAATGTACTATGTACTAAATACAGGAAGGCATGTCACATTAACATGTATAATGTATAAGCTAAGCAGAATAGCACATGCAGTTTAACCAGATTGGAAGAATTACAATCTAGACACCATATGCAACATGCAACCACATATCACGCTGCCAAGTTAGAGCAAGCACATGCGATGCTAGTGTAGGGGAAATGCGATAATCAACTACAGAGCTACGTTCACTATCTTCATCTAGCCTTGCTGTTTCTTGAGAATCATGTCGGGAGGCTAATGCTGCATTCTTTAACTGAGTAATCCACTTGCCTGACTGCCTCATCATAAGTGATTGATGAGGGATACACAAGAACATTAGTTTGATGTAAGAAAATGGTTAATACACAAATGTACTAGTATGTACCAAAAACAAAAAGGCATGTCATATTCAAAGGTATAATGTGTAAGCTAAGAAGATGCAATTTAACCAAATTGGAAGCAATGCAAGCTAGACATCCGACTGGAGTGGTGAGCATGATCATCTAGGACCTGAGAGCCTAGTGGGAGGCGGGCTGCTTCGCCACCATCACGGCTTTTTAGTTGGCTTCCAGGTGATGCCTCTCTTTGTTGGGCTTGTCACTGGCTCGGCCAGTGCCCTGACTAGCTATTTGTCTTCTGGTGCTCACGGGATGGTGGTTCATGTAAAAAATATCTTTCCTTATCTTAATAAAGACCGACTTCGGCCTTTCAAATACAAGCTAGACACCATATGGAACATGCAACCACATATGACACCATGAAGTTAAAGCAAGCACCTGGGATGGTGGTTCATTGCGAGCGAGGTCATCAAATCCAGAGCTACATTTACCGTCTCCATCTGCTGACACTACACCCTTTATAGCGTTGTAACGTGTCGTTCTTACCCGCATAGAAAGCTAGAGCAACTTCTCTCTTTTCTTTTCTGCTTCTCTCGAGTCAGACTCTGAAATACCCTTGCATAAAAACACAATAGTGAGAGTATGGGTGAAGTGTGTGCAGAACTAGTGCACTGTAAAAGTAGCAGATACTAGGTGGATGAAAAATAAATGACATGAGACATATGCTAGCTCTACAACATTGCATGGCAAACAAAATTAGATTCTACTCCATATGATTTTGTAATATATGAGCATAGGAAATGTAGGTACTCCTCCAGCACAGCACCACATGTGGTCATATCAAGATAATAGTCGACTGAAAATAAATAGGTCAGTCGATTTTTTTAATGAACCGTCCGATCTATAAGGAACGGGCAGATGGCCTTCGTCTACCTCCCGCTAGTCACTGTTGACAATCTTTCTCGAACTGCCAGCGACCACAGGCCCAGACCCCTGCCTCTGCCGCCCCGCCCTCCCCTCGACCTCACACCACCGCCGTGCTTGGCAGCGCCCCCAGGCCATCCCTTTAATCTCGGCCGACCTCTAGATTGGGCGCCAGTAACTCTAGGCCCCACACGCCCCTAAGATAAACACTGAGGCACTGCTTCTCCGACGTAATAGGCAGACTAGCGCCTATTACACCAGGGAATGCTTCCGTTAATTGGGAATGAACTGACCGGGAATTAAAATTCAGGGGGGTGATGGACCTCTAGCTAAGGTGAAATAGTATATGAGGAGAAACCTTGTGCATCACGAGTTACTAGGAACATCTAGTATCAAGAAGAAGCGGTCAACTAGTGTCTTCTGTGGGATTAATACCGTGCAAGCACACACGTAAGATTTGCACAAATAAGGGAAGAGAAGTACCATTTTCGGTTGCCGGTGTGGTCGCCTCCACATGTCGTGCTGATCTTCTTCTTTTTGCTGGGGGAAGCTGATGTTCTTGAGGGTGCATGCTTGGACGAACCCATGGCCAAATTGTTGACTGTGTTGTCATGGCTGTATGTCGGCGGAGGGGAAGCAGATCCGAGGCGGCAAAGGACGGTGTAGGAGGAACAGCTCCGGTGCGGTGGAGGGTGGCGAAGTTGGAGCGGCAGTGGTGAGGCGCAGGATGGCGTTGTTGAACTGGCTCGGGTACGGATGGCTCAACCTCGGCTTCAACTACTAGCCGTGGAGGGCATTGCGGTTGAGGTTGTGGTGGGCGACAACATCGGGGTATCGGCTCCAGCATGATGGAGGAGGGCGGCGGTTGATGGGTGGAATGGGGTGGCGGACGGAGGACGCCGGGGTTTCGTGGCTGGTGGAGAGGTAGTTTTTGCGCCCACAGAGTACGTATGGGGAATCGGATGGGTTGGGGGGAGGGGGGAGAACCATGTTTTGGTCTGGGACGCGCTTGTTTTTGCCTTTTTTGAACAGAAGATGGGACGCGCTTGTTTGAAATTTGGGGAAAGTACAAACTTTGCTCCCCTCTTAATTTTCGGAGCTACTGCGGGTCGGGGTAGGATGGTAATCCCAGGTGTCCCAAATAGTGGGCGGGAGCGATTTCGGCCGCGCGCATGTGTGCTTAGGCGACCATTGTGTATGAATGTTTTTCGGAGGCGGTTGCGTGGTGTCTAGATGAAGCTACAAACCTACCCCGGTTTAGACCTTTGGACGTCGGGCGGTAGGTTTCACGGGTCAGATTTATTAGAAAAGTAATTTCCTTGTACTACCAAACATTGGTCTCACGCGGTTTCGGGCGAGTAGAGGCTCTTTTGGCGCTTCGTTCGAAATTTTGAAACACAAGCATTCACGTTTAGAGTACTCTTGAACTTTGAGGATTGACCTAAATAGACAACGTTAAATTTGACCTTGTATGTTTGAAAACCTCATTAAATTATCCGCTTCTTTTTGAAATTTTGACACTTCAAAATCCTATAACTACGATTATTTTGGAACGGAGGAGCTAAATGAGAATCTATTTTGTACACGACTACATATGCTATTATGTACAAAATCAGAGCAAATATTGGTGCCCCCATAATTTAGGTATGATTTACAAATGCCATGATATCAAATTCAAATAATTGAATGGACTTCATGTTGAATTCGATTTTTTAAAACCACCTTAAGTTGAATTCAAATGTATGCTGGTTCATAGGTAGCTATTTATAATGTTCATTGTGTAACTTTCGTATGTATAATGTGCTTTACACACACAACATGAACTGTACTCACGTTTATATCTGATTGCTAAAGTGATGCATTGTCTGGAGTTCAAAAAACTAACTATGTGGATCAATTGTGTCGAATAATAACATAGACATGCTCAAATTCGATAGAATCTAGATGTCTGATGGATTAATGACCATTCCTTACGCGAATTGCGAATATCACGATCCCATCCTAATATTTGGACACAATTTATATCTTTAATCAATGTGTATAGCAGTCTTGTACGTGTAGTTTCACTCTCCATCGGTGGTTTCTCACACATGCTCACACACTCTCTCCCGAGGTGTCTTTCTCGCACACATGCTCTCGATATAACCCTCCCTCCCTCTCGTAACCATTTACAACTGTTTTCGCTAACCTTTATCACAAGCACTCTTCCTCTCGCAAGTATACACACGCACAATCCCCATCGACCCTTTCTATATACATAGACCTGCCTACGTGTCTCCTGTACGCACATTATCTTTAGGCATGTCTCTCACACATTGTGTCACACCTCTCTTCCTAATCGACGAGTATGATTCTAGCAAAGCATTCTATAGGATGCCCCTTAAAGTTAGGTTGGATGAATAGTAATATCAGAGATAAAGGGGTTACCTTAGTCCGAGAACCTAGGGTTACAAATCCTATCCGGCTTTGTCAGTGGACATAGAGTCCTTCACAATTATGCTATCTTTGTCTTGTACGACTAGTCATCCATGGGTCTCCCTAAATGCGTCATGGGCCGACCAATGTGGCGCAGGACGGAACCGAACGAAGGGCCTCACCTCGACCCACCGGACCTCACGCGGTGACACACCCTCTGCCCCCACGTCTCGTTATCTACTCACACCCACACATACCAACACACACACCACACACAAAAAATATATTCTCCTGGTGCCTCTATCCACTCCCCCTTGCATATACACACTCAAGGGAATCTCTCGTCGTGACGTCATATTCGTCTCTCTCTCTCTAGACCGCTATCATTTCTCATGCTATCTCTCCCACGCCCCCCTGTCGGCCCCTCTATCCATGTCTCTGTTGAATACGTAATACACACACATACCTCTCTAGGCCCTGCCAAATGCATCAACTACACATTCACACATGTTACATCACGTACCCCATTGATCTGAAAAGCCCTCTCTTCACGTTTATTTCGCATACAACATTCCTTTTGAATAAAGTGTGGCCAAACAAATGTTTTAGAATTTCTACATATATACAACATTACAAAGTTATATGGAGTATGAACGCTTGCATTGCATGGCGCCCACAATGATATTTATTCCGCACTGTGAATTTGTATATTTTTATACTATATATAAAGTTAGTCATAATAAAGAGAAACGAAGAGCATCTCTCTCTCCATCGCATACCCCCCCCCCTCTACGCCCCTTTCACGTACGCACACAAACTATCTCCAGGTCCTCTAAAAGTAAGCCCCCAGCACATTCACGCATGTTTCATCTTTCTCTCGCGATATATACAGTGACGATCATAGTATTTGAAGTGAAAGCACGATACATACATTGGACTTCAGAATCCACTCATTACAGTCACCATTTACATTTTGTGGTTATTATACAGTCACGGGCTCACCGTACAACTCTGTATTTTCTCAAGACACGACTAGTTGACCAGTTAAACGCTCCACGTGGCACCTCTAGTGTTGCATCACATTATCTCACTACCATCGGGCCCACCTGTCGGCTTGTATCTACTCTACATCTACACTCTTATAAAATACTAGCAAGATGCCCATGCGTTGCAGGGAACATCAATATGCATTTGTATGAGTAGTTTATCTTGTGGGAGAAAATGATGAACAAGGGAAGGCCTTATTTGCAAGTGTGGAGAGGGGTGTGGGTATCTTTTTGGAAAATTGCCATAGTTTCCTTCCTATCCGTCAGATATAGATCGGACGGCCTATATTGCAGGATGGCAGGCACACGATCATCACGACTATGCTTTTTATAAGAGTAGGGATAAAATACACTCTTATAAAAAATAGAGTTGGTGATGACGGTGTGCCTGCCATCCTGCAATATAGGCCGTCCGATTTATATCTGACAGATAGGAAAGAAACTATGAAAATTTTGCAAAAAGGTACCCACACACCTCTCCACATTTGCAAATAAGGCCTTGCCTCATTCATCCTTTTCTCTCACAAGATAAACTAGTCATACAAATGCATCTTGATGTTACGTGCAACGCACGGGCATCTTGCTAGTAAGAATGAAAACAAACGACAAAAAAATATTGGACGGTGGTTCGAAGTCATGACCGCGGGCACAACGGACAAGGTGGCCTTGTATTGGTATGCTAAGCCGTTTGTTTTAACACACATGAGCTGGTGTGGTGATTATACACACACGCACGCATGCACACGAACTGCATCCTCGCAACACTCACATGAACACATGCACCCACGCTCGCACGCAACACTCACATGCACACACGCAGCCACGCACGCACGCAACACTCACATGTACACACGCAGCCACGCACGCACGCAACACTCACACGCACACACGCACGCATGCATGCACACACCAGTACACCACACGACCAACACACACTCTCACGCTCAAGTGCTCAACCTACACATGCATGCGCACACATCAGGCCCTGACAGACACATACACAACCAGGTGATTCCCGCGCACAGGGTGGAGTCTTGTCGTGCCTGCATAAATTTGTGTTTATCTAACCTTTTCCCTATGCGAACTGTCAGGTGGTACCCACAAGGAACGTGGTCAATTTAGCTAGTCAACATGGTGCCACACAGACTATTTGGCTGGTCAACAGAGTGCAATCCGATGCTGAACCATGAGCAAGTGACCGTATAATCACCGCAAAACGTAGATAGTGACCGTAATCAGCTTATTCTGAAGTTCGGTGAACGTATTACGCTTTTCTCTCTATAGGCCCTCCAAAACTACATCTCTACACGTTCTCGCATGTTACATCTAACAACTATGCAATATAGCACTACTACTACACTCTAACATAATAAATCATAGTATGTGTTTTTAGTTTTACTAGATATCATATTGTTACTTGATTATTCAGTTTGCATACATTAAAATTTCCTTTGAAATGTATGGCCAGTATCATATACCGCGCGGGAAAAATCCCGCCCTTTCCTGTTTAATCGGGTTTGTATCGATGGATCGTGCGAAACAGCAAAACTATAGTACTATATACAGTACAAGTGACAGTTCACTGGGCCGTCGTGTCGTGTACTCCTCCATCGTAAGAGTGGAGCGCTCGTTTTCATAAATCTTCTAGTCCCTTTCGCTGACATGTGGGGCATCAAGCTACCGGGTTCACGTGCCATACCGGAATACAGTGCAGAGCAGCCAGGGTGAAGCACCCAGTCATGGCACCGGTGTAGTAATGAGCAATGAGGCGTCAAATCACAAAGCTGCACTTTTCCCGCACTTAAGTTGGAGGGACGAAGTAATAATGCTAAAAAAAGAAGTTGGGGGGACAAAGCAACCGCCAGGACAACATCCTCTAAAAATAAGAAACCTCCCCCGCCATCCACGCGGCAAAGTCACCTCCTTTTTACTAATCTTGATTCTATAATTTTTAGATCAATATAATTGAGATTTGCATAGATAGCACACAGGAGCAAAACCAAGTGGTATGGTTAAGGGCATCCACAATGTGTAGCCAAATGTTAAAATAGCTTTTGACATCGTGGGAACATTGTGGACGGTGTTTCCAAAGCCAAAAGGATGGAACCAAAGCTCCCTGATTGACTGATTGAAGGAGTAGAAAAATGCAACGTCTCTCCTCTTTCCCCCGTGCTTGGACGCATGTACAGTATAGAGAACAGAGTCTACTCCCCTGTCCCTTCTATCACAAATCACAAAGCAGTGAGGCGTCAAATCACAAAGCACGGACAAAGCAACCATCATTTCACTCTTTGCTGACTCTGCTTCTCCATCGTCTTCTTTGAGAAACCATCTCACTGCACTAAGCTAGACGGACGACGCTATTGTGTACGAGTAGTACTAGTACATTTACGTGTCCTTTGGTTCAACGGACTTCCTGGATGCAAATAAGGCGGTTGTCTCAGCTTTCAGGCGGCACTTACGAACGAATTACCATGGTCTCCCTCAATGGTGTTCTCCGTCGAACGCACTTCGCCAAACCACAACGTTCGAGATATCGTCGATGTCACCGCAATGGGGAAGGAAGTCAAATGTAGTTACTACCTCCATTTTTTTACACAAGGCCAGTATATCAGAATTACAATTTGCAAAAGGCCACTAACACTAATCGAGGTAAAACTGATGGGGTTTGCCTCGTACTAGCAACCAAGGACATTAATATCCCCTACATGCATGCAGAAGTGAGAAGGTTGGTTTGCATGGCGCTGCATTAATCAAGCGATGAGGAGTGAGATGGTTAGCTCTTTGTGCTTTGGAGAAAAAATACGCATTAATTGACACGTGAAACGAGGATTTGTATCGATTAATCCAGCGAAGTAAAACCCCGCCTTTCTTTTTTAACACTAGTAATCCTAGTATGTAGTACGTACTACGTACTTATCCTGTTTGGGTCTAGGCCTTGCATTGCCATACTTCGCCACACATTTTTGCCAAGCTTGCCTAAAGTTTTCAAAATGAAAAGGAGGTACACTCGCGCACGGCTGTCGCGGTCGCACCACACCCTCACACGGTCGCTCCTGCATGCCGCGGTCGCACCGCACCCTCACATGCACAGTCGCTCCTACACGCCGCAAACCCAACCAAGGGAATGCACCCTCACTAACACGTGATGTCGCATGCGAACAAATCAAACTCAGCCATCCTACCGCTGACACATAATTTTCGTTCATAGAGTATGTTTATCAAACCGCATGTTGGGGAGTATCCGTACGGCCTGTGCGGTGGTCTGTTGGGGAAGAAGGGTTAGGAGACGTAGGATATACATCCAACCGCCTGAAATGGTTGACTGATCCAAGTCAGGCGACTTGAATAACAATGTATGTTTTTGCACAGCAAAATATCCATAAAAACAACAACATAAAGAAAAACTATCACTGCTAGCTGAACGAGACGACCTCGTCGTCTTTGGCTCCCGGCATGAACAAGCCGTAGCTGCCGACGTGTGTCTCTGCATCGTGGTTGTCCTCGGCCTCCAGCTACTCGTTCATGCGGAGCGTGCGGGCGCTCTGCACGGACGAGAGCACCGGCTGGTTCAAGTCGAGGACGTCCGGTTCCGCCTGCAGGAGAGCCTCGATGGCAGCGGCATCCGCGCGCTCCACGTCGAGTCGAGCCTCCGCCGCCTGGTTCAAGTCCAGGACGTCTGGTTCCGCCTGTAGGAGGGCCTCGATGAGAGAAGCATCCGCGTGCTCCACGTCGAGTTGAGCCTCTGCCGCCCGGTTCAAGTCCAGGACGGCCGGTTCTGCCTGCAGGAGGGCCTCGATGGCAGCGGCATCCGCGCGCTCCACCTTAAGTTGAGCCTTCGCCGCCCGGTTCACATCCATGACATCCGGTTCCGCCTGCAGGAGAGCCTCGATGGCAGCGGCATGCGCGCGCTCCGCGTTGAGTTGAGGCTCTGCCTCCCGGTCCTCCATTAGTATCGCCAAGTTGAACCGCTGGTCCGCCTACACCATGGGGGACTCGGACGCCGGCACGAAGTCGATGTCCATCATCTCATACCCATCGGGGGCCTTCTGCACTGTGACCTCCGCCTTGAACATTGGATCGACTTCCTCCTCCTCGTAGCTTGGCTCTAGAGAACTCAGGGATTGGCCCGCCACAAAGCGAGCTTGGGAACGGAGGTCTCTGGCGCCGACCGCCGCCGCGATTTCTGCGTGGCTCTCCGGCGTCAGCATCTTGTGGTATGTGATCTTGCGGCGCACCATGACTTTCCGGTGAACTAGGGGATGCTTGATGCAGGCTATGGGATCAAAAGGTGGGGGAAGGGGTTGGATATTAAGTGTGGTTTTAGGGCAGTGGCTGGCGTAGGCCGAGAAGCGAAGGTTCTGGTGTGAATAGTGGTTCCAGTGATGACCGGTCAATCGGTTTTGACTGTACATCGCTCTTGTCGCGTTCGCGTTGTAGCCCGGCACGCTGGACCCTCCATGTTGCTCACCGAATGGAACACTCTTCGTCTTGCGTTTTCGCTCGCTTGTGGGACCGCAGTTGAGAGCAAACCGACATCCCTCCCCCTCCCCCGCTCGCGTCATTTTATGCGGAGTAAATAAAAATAGAGGGAGTATACTACGGATGAGGATCCCCTGACGTGGCCGAACCCATTGAGTAACTGACATGCGGGGCCTAGCAAGCATGGGGTCCGCCAGTAAGTGACCAAAAGGGAGGGTAAGGCAGGGATACGTATGTGAAAGGAGCTTCCAATGATATAATTTTCACATTATACATCTCATGTACTATTGATCTTGTCAATAGTCAAATGCAGTTTTGAAAAACGCATTAGAGCATGGTTAATAATATAGCCAATCGATGGCTATAAGGAACTGCCATGTCATCTATAGCCATCATCTATTATATGCACTCATACAGTAGTGTAGGCTATAAGGTTGGCTATTTCCCACAAAAAAATTATAAGGTTGGCTATTGTATTAGTACTTTTTTCCATCTCTTTCTTCATATTTATTATACGTATTTAACTAGGAATGCGTATATAGCTAGGCTCTTTCATGAGAGCTCACTCCCCTTCCTTTTTCACATCCCTCTCCTCCACATAGGCCCTATATAAATGGAAGGAGGGAGTACAACTATGAGCACTGCATACTCTAGTACAGATGTTGTCAGTACTCCACTAGTACTATTGGACAGGGAGCTTAAAAAAGTTACTATTGGACTGGCTATACGTGGCGAAATCCTAGTAGGAAGAGTATGCGCGAGAACACGCACATTCACGTGGTTGAAAACAAATTGGAAACCATCTCGAGTACAAATCTAGGAGTGCGTACGAATCTAACAATATTGATTGGGTGTTGTTGAATGTTGATACTTTTTTTATCAAACTAGAGATACTTTGACTACACATAAAACTTATATGTAAACTAGAAAGGATAGGAGGGAGTATATTGTACATTCAAAAATGAAACGAACATTGAATACCCTTTATATATGATTTGCGGTTGCTATGATCACCGGTTCAAAATTTTGAATCCGCCTTAGTTATCACACATGCCCCCACTCGTTCTCTCTCGATTTCATCTCGGGGTCCGGAGATCGATTGAAAGAGGACTAGGGTGGGTACAATACGTTCGTTTCGCTTATGAACATACAATATACTCCCTCTGATCCCCACAGACCCCCCCCCCCCCCCCCCCACCCCCCCCCCCCCCCCCCGCGGGTCATTTCTATCATAGAAACAGACGAAACCTTTATCTCCTTGCACAACACGCAATTGATCTCTGAACATCAATCGATCTCGTCAACATGTGTCGGGGCATGAACCGAATGGGATGCCAAAACTAAGACGCGAAGCGACACATAGTGCAGGGAAAGTGAAACTTCAAATGAACCGTTTGTTTGTATGCATGTCGGACAAATTACAAATAAACATTGGAAATACAAGCCTGGTCTAGGCCCACATGCGAATGATACTCGGCGGAATGTTCAAATGAGGCATGCGGGAGGATGGACTCGACCGGAGGGCGACATGATCGATGGAGAAGAGGGTTGGAGAGGAATGAGAAATAAGCAAAGGACACATGATTATACTTGAACGGCTCAAATAAATAATAAGTTGTCTCGCTTGGCCTACATAGTGAAAGGCCTAATGTGCAACCAGGAACACTGACGCTCGAATATGGCTGGGAAAACAGGGAAACCGACATGTGGGGCACACCTGTCGGGACGACGTAGCGCAAACTAGTCCAATGGAGGAGTTGGCACATGACCTCGTCGCCACCGGCAACCGTTCATGTGGGTCGTGGGGGCCAACAACATGGCGCAGCTCCAGCACCGCCTCTGGACACGGCGACCGCGATGAGCGACACGCTCATCATCGCTAGACACGGTCGTCTTGCTTTTTCAACGACATGCGTCGATCGCACGTGAGAAAAGGGCATCTCCAACGTTGCCACGACCACAGCTGACTACCCTGGCACACCAAAAAACCTCGTCCCTCGTGCCGTCGCGCGGTGCGTTCCCAGTCGGTGCCATCTGCCAGCATTCACGCCGTCCGTCCGTATGCCATCGTTAAGAGGCTCGGTGCCCGAGGAACCAACTCTGACGACTTGATGACGCACCAAGACGCTTGGCCTCACCGGAATGCGCTACTTAAAGTGGCAACGCCCAGCTAACCTCCACACCATAGCGCATCGTCCTCCTACCTGGCACCACATCCTCCATGACCGCAAGCGCGAACGCCCTACGGGAGAGCTTGTCTTCAGGGATGGAGCTCGAGCTCGCCGCCCTCGCTCAAGTAGCCGCACAAGCGGTGGCCACGCTGGCGGCCGACGACGGGAGCACCGTCAGCCACACGTCCTACTTGCCGCCGTCCAACTTCCGACATCGCCGAGGTCGGGGACTCCTCCGAGGATGACTAGGGCATGGGAGGCGGCAGGGCATGGTCTGCCAACTGGCCGGTCCGTCTCCCGTGTTCTACTTTTCCTCGCCGGAGACCGCACCTTCACTTCACGGGTCTTGAACCCGCCCCCGTACATGGAGATCGCAGATGGAGGACATCGGTCGCCGCCGTAGAATATGTTTAGGGTCAGGTTTATTTTATTTTTCTGTCCTATAAAAGTTCGAAATGTAATGAAAATCTGCCGTGTTTGCATTAATCTCGGCCGGTGTATATGAACTTTCACAATAATATAGTATATTTTAGGAGTACTAGCAAGATGCCCGTGCGTTGCACGGAAGATCAAGATCTTGTGGGAGAAAAGGATGAACGAGGGAAGCCCTTATCTGCAAATGCATATTCATGCATTTCACATCTTTCTACATCTATGGGAACCTACGAAAGGGTTAACGTAAATTGCCTCTCTCTCCTCCCCTGAGTTTCATGGTGGTGGGGCCCTCCCTCCCCCAATCTACAATCAACAGCTCACATGTTTCACATTATGTTAATTACATAACTGGGACTACGTAGGTGTAGCATTACTCGTCCTAAAAATCCCAACTAAGCCAACCTCCCAGCATATCGCGCGGGAAAAGACCCAGCCGCGCCGTTTTAGTCAGGATTACTGGATTACTAGTAGTAGTATCGATGGATCGTGTGAAGCAACAAGTTTTTTTTGAGGGGGCGAAGCACCTAATTTAAAAGGAAAAAAGGCGGTACACTCAAAGCACCCCTGTCGCGGTCGCATTGCACCCCACACACGTTTGGTCTTGCACACGGCTCACGCAAACGGAACGCGCTTCGGCTTGCCTCTTCACTGACACGTGGGACTGCACTTGGAGAAACCGATCATGTGCCAAACTCCCCCCGCCCACCACGTGAAAATCCTCCCCCCACACCCAAAAATTTCCCCCAAATCCTAGATTCAACCGCCCTTCGGTCAACTAGCCAATAATATTTGCCAAACACCCTCCCCCTGTCCCCCTCCACTCCATTCGCTCTGCCAAAGCCGCCCTCCCCGCCACGCCGATACGTCGGCGCCGCGGTTCGTCGAGGGGACGCACGGCGATCCTCTCGCTCCCACAGTAGGCTCTCGTAGACTGCCGTCCTCTAGCCGCGCCACCACCGCTGGCGACGTTCTTGTGGAGGCGCACGGCGGTCAGCGCCACCACCGCTGGCGACGTTCGTGTGGAGACGCACGGCGATCAGCTTCTCCCACGGTACGCGCATTCTAGCCTGAGGCCCCGTGTAACATCCCAAAATTCGAAATTTTGGAATGTTATAATAAATAGATAGATTGATTGTTTGTTTGATTGTTGTGTGATTGATTGAGTGAAATTCAAAACTTTTTGAAAGTTAAATGAGAGGGAATAAAAGGACTTTCCCAAACTTTCACCTTTTTGCATTTTGATCTCGGTGAATTCAAATTCTTTTCAAATACAAAACCCTCGAGAGAAGATGATATGACTTCTTCCATTTAATTAAATGAAAAGGGTTTTTTGAAAATATTTTGATTTTATTTGGAAATATTTCAAAATTCAGAAACTTTAAGCAACTCAATGATTTTCATGAGAGAAGATAAAATGACTTCTTCAAAATATATGAAATACGAGTTGGAAGTTTAAAAGGATCAAATTTAAAGTCCGTTTGAAATTATTTTCAATTTGGAGTTATTTGGGTTTATTCAAATTATTTTTCTCCAAAAATAAAATATATAGCAAATAGGGTAAAATGATTCCCTACATCAGAAAATTGGAGAGAAATAATTTTGAAATAATTTTGGTATTTCTAAAATGATTTTTATTGGGTTTTATTGTAGAAGTAGCACTGTTTGAATTATTTGAATTTTTATGGAATTTATTTGGCACTAGAGAAATGTTCATGTTGTAGAAAGTCTTTTTCTGAAATTTTGAAATATAATATGCCTATGTAAAATTTTATTTTATTATCGTTATCCAGTTTTCTTTTTTTGTTTCTATATAAAAAAGAAAAAAAATCTACGCGTGCGCCTAGAACTAACCGCCGCCCACATGCGTAGCATAGCAGCAGGCCACCCTGTTTTTCTTCTGTTTTCTTTTGTCTTTTCTTTTATTTTATTTTCTAGTTTTTTTTTGAAACAAATTTCAGAAAAAATAGACTTTGGAAAAAAAATGCAGCCGTATATGGCGCGCGCCGGCCGAGGCCTTCAGGCCCGTGTGAGGCGTTAGCCTTTTTCTTCTCTATATCGTATATTTTCGTCTATGTTTAGTTCCATATTGTCTAGCCTTTGACCCTTAAACCTTTATTCCACCTATAAATATAGACCCACAGAGCGACTTCTGGATTAAATCAATATTTTGATTTGACTAGATTCATTTAAGAAAAATATATTTCTCCTCTCCGGCGCGACTTCTGGAAATTGTCTCTTCTCTCCAAAGTCGTCTTTTCTCTGCCTTATAAAGGTATCTTTCTTTGTTTTTTTATAATTCCATAGTTTATTATTTCTAGACTAATACGATAGAATAATTAGATTATCAATTAGTCTACGTATTTATACATTAGACCTTAGCCCTAGCTATTTTTCTTCCGTAAAATAGTTTGGCCCTGATTTTTCAAATAGCCATAACTTTTTACTCGTTCATCCAAATTAGATGAAACCAACAGCCACTTCTTCATTACGATCTCCTCTGTCCAGTAAAACAACTTAAACATGTTTTTGAAAGTATCAAAATTTGAATTCAAACAGATTGTATTCAAACTTCTTTTGTTCATAACTTGAGTTTTATAACTCCAATTTAGTTGATTCTTTTTGCAAATCGAAGCTCTTGACTTAAACTTTCTGATAAGGCCAAATTAACATAATTTTGGTACTGTTAGAAATTGTTTTATGTTGCAAGAGTTATTTGTTGGTTTTGATGTTTTCCGAACTGTTTTCTTCGTTCTTCTCGATCTTTTGAGTGATTTCTTATGTGTGGTTACTATTGCTTGCTCAACGATTGATTGAACGGAGTGGGACGAGTAGAAATATCAAGAGTTATGACTGCGAATCATCTTCATCAACAGTACAAGGTAAGTTCACGCTTTGATCATATCCCTTTCATACCTAGTTTTTATGCATTAGTTTCAACCCTCAAACATTGCATGGTTAGGACTTGATAACATGTGGGTATCGAGAAGTAGTTGATGAGGTACGAACCTATTGCCCTGCATTCAAACCCTGGGAGTTACTTTTATGTTATGCTCATATTGCTATGCTATGCTATGTTCGTAGATGTGGATTGGTTTGAGAGAATTCATGACAGATGTGAGAGTTATTACTTAATTGTTAACTTAAGGTGGCTACTTTAATACACGTCTGGGTGGATTGGTTGGGGCACCCTGGAGCACCTAGTGTTTGCCCAAGGGGATCCCGGAGGACCCGTGTGATCACCCTATGGAATGCCACCCAGGCTCAAAGGGATCATAAGATTATTCATGCTAGAAACTTCCGTGTGCACCCACAAGCTATTATGGGCTCTAGCATAGTTGAGTAAGTTGCGTGAAGCTCTTGAAGAGGTAGACTAGCAGATGTAGTGGGTTGTAGGTGGTATAGTCTATCCGGAGTAGAGTGTTAATGCTTCTGAAAGACTGTGTCTCGGTCATCCGTTTCTCAAACACCATGTAGTGCAAGAAATCCAACCGAGGAGATCGAGTCTTGTGGGGAAAAGTGCGCAAACCTCTGCAGAGTGTACAAACTAATCATGGTTAGCTGTGTCCCCGGTTATGGACATCTTGACTATCTGGTTCTTGGATTATCATATTGATCTCATCACTTTACTTAATTACTTTGTCGGGTTGATGATTATTAATTTGGGATTGAGTTGGAGGAACCTTCTCAATGTTTTCAACAAACTTAGTAGTTAAATAAAATATATTCTTTTGCAGTAGGGAAAAATTGGCTTTTCGCAAAAACATTATAACCATAGAGCATTTCCACCAGCCAAATATGCATGTAGTGATAGCCTTTATTCATCATTATCCTAGGTGTGAATTTACCAGTACATTCAATGTACTGACCCTTTGTGGCTGCAACATCCCATGTTGCAGGATTCTTACGACAAGTGATACGTTAGGGTTACGATTTCTACACTCAACTTTGCCGTTGGTGTTGATGGGAATCCACAACCTTGTTACTTCCGCTATTTGGATTGAGGTAATAGTATTTACGTTATTTTATACATGTGATTTACCTCTGTTATAAATCCTCGAGTACTGTGTGTGTCAGCATACCGATCCAGGGATGACACTTAAGCACAAAGACTTGACCGTCTGATGTCTGGTCGCTACAAGATGGTATCAAAGCACATGTTGACTGTAGGGCGTGACCCCTAGAAACTGGCAAGCCCATAGGAAATATTTTCTCTACAACTTTCTTTTCAAAAGTATCTTTTACCTCTCTTCTCTTCTGAGCTTATTCAAATATTCCCTTTTAGTGAGACTATACCCCTTTCCCTTTTTGACCACACGAAGATTCAGAACGAAGATTCAGAATGAGACCACTTCAAGAAGTACAAGATATCGGACAACTAAGACCACTTCAGAATGAAGAGGATTTTACCGTGTATTATAATAATGGAAACTACAACGGTTGAAGACTCCGAAGACTAGGAGAATTTGAAGGCCCTGTAGAATTTTCCAGATTTGTATGACCTAGGAAGGCACCCCTGATGGAACTTGGCAAACTAAGGAAGCTGTCGATACCCGAGGTCAAGGTGTATCAGAGAAAGACCGGAATATGGAGCATGAGAACTCAAAGTTTTGTCAAGAAAACCCTAAGGCAGGAGATATCAACTATGGAAGATAGCTCATGGCAATGACAAGGGCAGAAACACGGTTATCCGTGATGTCATCGCCACTGTTACTATGGTCACCGAGCTGAGCTAAGCATGCATTTCTTTGGAAGGATTGGATGGTAGAAGGCTGATGGAGCACCTATCAGTAAGATGAAGTTTTAACCTTAGCTGGTGTATCGCCAGAATCTGGTGTAATACATCAAGAATTTTAAGATGGGGCTCCAGGAAGCTGTATTAGACGAGGAAGCATTTTGTGAAGAACTCAGGAACCAGAAGTTGAAAGTAGCCAAGCTGGAGGAGCTACAACCTCGAGATAGCGGAGATTTGTCAGGAATTGAAGGACAGTAGGACCATGGTTCATGCCAAGGATGTTGAAACCCAGAAGTTTGGAACGCAACCCCAGAATATTGAAGGACGTCATGAGAGACTTCGCATCGACAGAGATGATCTGGCAAAAGAACTTGAGAAGGATAAGCACGATAGAAAGAAGCCATCAGAGACATGAACGAATCTCGAAGAGTTTGACACTTTGAAGATTCATTGACCTTTAGAAGACCAAGCCCCTGTTATATACCTACGTTAGATGCGACGATTGTGAGCTGTCATTTGTTTGATGTTTTTCCGACAACCACAAATGAAATCTGTCTTTTCAAAACTATTGGTTGCATTGTGTGTATCCCTCTCTATCTCTCTTATCTCACCCCAAACCCACATGGACCCAATAGAGGATGAATGGAGAGGAGCTTGTATTTTCTGGACCGATGAGTCAGTTGGAGACAGACCGATGGATTCAGAACATGGAGGATCACATGGAGAATAACCCTATAGTTGGAAATGATATGACCCAGCATGCTCTTTAGTGCTTTGAAAGAGGTGCTGCTACTTGGTGGAGGATGTACCAAACCATGAATGGATGGCAAGGAGTAACCACTTGGAAAGAATTTAAGTTGACTCTGCAAAGATCTCATCTTGTGTCCCAGAAGTTGAAGCCTTATGGAGAGGATATGAAGAAACCTTGTGCATGCAATATTTGTGGAGAAATAGGACACACCCATAAAGAACACAAGGATGAATGCCCTAAATGTGAAGGAAGTCACACAGCTGAAGAATGCCCAACTAGGCAGATCACTTGTTTCTTGTGTGAAGGGACTACCCACACCCTACTCAGTGTCACATTTACCCCATGGTACAACGAACCATCCAGCAAAAGAAAGAAGCAATGAAAGGAGCCCTTATGGAAATTTTAGAAGAACTCGTGATGAAGGAAGATGTCGGGGACACACCCAAAGAAGAACCAATTAAACCCTGCACCAAGTCATGCTAATCATGTGGAGAAGAAGGAAACATCTCCCAGAATTGTTTGAATGGGGATCTTGTAGTATTCCCGATAGAGGAAGTAGAGTATGACCCACGGGAATTAGAAGCCCTGATTGGAACGGAAAAGTCCAGAAAGAGAAGTAGATTGGATTCCAGGAAGGATATGAGTCATATCACCTGTTATAGGTGCAAGGAGTCAGGGCACTACCTCAGCAATTGACCAAAAAGGAAGCCAAGGACCCAAGGAGGCTATATAATCACAAGGAAACCTCGGGAGTTGTCAAAAGTAATATGTTTTCGTTTTAATGAAGCAGGGCACTTTGCCAGGGATTGTCCCAAGGAGAAGGAGACTTGTGATAGTTAGTTGTGTCTGTGAGAAGTAATGTAGTAGTAGTAGAAGTAGTGGGAGCAACTCTTTTGTATCAAGGTGTTGAGTTGAGACATGTAATGGAAAAGCGAGAGATTGCAATAATTGGAGAATGAATAAAGTTAGCATCGTTGGTACTGATATGCATTTTATGAGTTGTTACTCTATGAAGAAGATTTTTGACCATTTTCAAGGATATGAGAAATATGGTCTATGGATGAATTTGTGCATTTCAAGGGTGGTAGTACCCTGCGAGGACAATTGACCCCTGGAAAAGATAAGCATATTCCACTGAATGGATTTCGGACAAAATAAGTACGAGTTTTATCTCGATATGTGGGATACCCCAAGAATATGAGGGGATGAAGTATTATTGGATATAGAGGAGGTAAGGTTGGTAATAAGGAGCAGTTGTAACTCCATGATGAGCCTGAGTAATCACATCTTAGTTTGGTGCCAATAGAAGGAAGAGAGACAATACAATTGGGTGGAGTTTAAGTATGCTAGGAAGTTGGAAGTTAGATGTTGGATTAAAGATCAGTTGCCCCGAGGATGAGTTCAAGGTTTACAAGTGATGAGATGGGCCAACACCCACAGGCCCCAGGACCTGCCAAGAAGCAAGCACACTCTTGCTGAAGGAAAAACCCTAGAAGAAATTACGACTTTTACCGACAGACGATCTTATAGGAGTAACGCAAAATCTGAGAGTTGTGAAGGAACGATAGATGTTTGTGTGGCTTGCAGAATCAATGGATTTATCCGAACCTAGTTCGTTGACAAGAGAAATTCTACAATGCTTGTGAGGATGACCGAGTGTTAGAATGCAAGATTCGCTAAACCATATACAGGGTAATGATTTGGGTGTGGGATGGCTTGATCACCATACCGACTTACTCTTATTATTCGCCTTGCTATATGGGATAGTAAATCTGAGTGACTTTCCTATAGTAGAGAGACGACGATCAAAACCTTGTTTAAACCTTAGAATGGTATAGCAATTTTTTCCCTTGTACAAGGCAGCTTTTGCCAACCGTAGGTTATACGGTGAGGTTCATCCTAGACCCATTTCCTACAGGAGAAAACCATAAACTATTGACCACCATGAGATATCGATAGTTGTTTAGTATGGGCGCCAGGCCCATCAGCTAAGAAGACCCAATCTCAGAAGAACCTTACCAAGATGAAAGACAAAAGAATTGAGGAAAAGGTTATGCCACTATCGAAAGATCCCAAATAAGGAATTATCCTGAAGATCTGAGAAGACCGACACTGTTAACAATATGGATGAAGTATATGAGTTTTGATCGAACTGTAACCATGCTTCTAAGGGTGGTAGCACCCCAGACCCCCTCCCGCGACAATTGATGGATTTTGAGGAGACCCCCAAACCCTAACCTTTTTCTTGCTAGCCTTTCTGAATCTCGAGGACAAGATTCATTTTAAGGGTGGTAGGTTTGTAACATACCAAAATTCTAAATTTTGGAATGTTATAATAAATAGATAGATTGATTGTTTGTTTGATTGTTGTGTGACTGATTGATTGTTGTGTGACTTTCACCTTTTTGCATTTTGATCTCCGTGAATTCAAATTCTTTTCAAATACAAAACCCTCGAGAGAAGATGATATGACTTCTTCCATTTAATTAAATGAAAAGGGTTTTTTGAAAAGATTTGAATTTTATTTGGAAATATTTGAAAATTCAGAAACTTTAAGCAATTCAATGATTTTCATGAGAGAAGATAAAATGACTTCTTCAAAATATATGAAATAGTAGTTGGAAGTTTAAAAGGATCAAATTTAAAGTCCGTTTGAAATTATTTTCAATTTGAGGTTATTTGGGTTTTATTCAAATTATTTTTCTCCAAAAATAAAATAAATGGAAAATAGGGTAAAATGATTCCCTACATCAGAAAATTGGAGAGAAATAATTTTGAAATAATTTTGGTATTTCTAAAATGATTTGTATTGGGTTTTATTGTAGAAGTAGCACTGTTTGAATTATTTGAATTTTTGTGTATTTTGTTTGGCACTAGAGAAATGTTCATGTTGTGGAAAATCTTTTTCTGAAAATTTTGATATATAATATGCCTATGTAAAATTTAATTTTATTATCGTTACCCAGTTTTCTTTTTTTGTTTCTATATAAAAAAAGAAAAAAATCTACACGTGCGCCTGGAACTAACCGCCGCCCACATGCGTAGCATAGCAGCAGGCCGCCCCATTTTTCTTTTGTTTTCTTTTGTCTTTTCTTTTATTTTATTTTCATTCATGTTTAGTTTTTTTTTTGAACAAATTTCAGAAAAAAATAGACTTTGGAAAAAAAATGCAGCCGTATACGGCGCGCGCCGGCCGAGGCCTTTAGGCCCGTGCGAGGCGTTAGCCTTTTTCTTCTCTGTATCGTATATTTTCGTCTACGTTTAGTTCCATATTGCCTAGCCTTTGACCCTTAAACCTTTTTTCCACCTATAAATATAGACCCATCGAGCCTCCAAAAATCATCTGATTCGGGTTAAATCAATATTTTGATTTGACTAGATTCATTTAAGAAAAATATATTTCTCCTCTCCGGCGTGACTTCTGGAAATTGTCTCTTCTCTCCAAAGTCGTCTTTTCTCTACTTTTCATAGTTTTTCTTTGTTTTTTATACTTCCATAGTTTATTAGTTCTAGATTAATACGATAGAATAATTAGATTATCAATTAGTCTATGTATTTATACATTAGACCTTAGCCGTAGCTATTTTTCTTCCGTAAAACAATTTGGTCCTGATTTTTCAAATAGCCATAACATTTTACTCGTTCATCCAAATTAGATGAAACCAACACCCACTTCTTCGTTACGATCTCCTCTATCCAGTAAAACAACTTAAACATGTTTTTGAAAGTTTTAAAATTTGAATTCAAACAGATTGTATTCAAACTTCTTTTGTTCATAACTTGAGTTTTATAACTCCGATCTAGTTGATTCTTTTTGTAAATCGAATCTCTTGACTTAAACTTTTTGATAAGGCCAAATTAACATAATTTTGGTACTGTTAGAAATTGTTTTATGTTGCAAGAGTTATTTGTTGGTTTTGATGTTTTCCGAACTGTTTTCTTCGTTCTTCCCGATCTTTTGGGTGATTTCTTATGTGTGGTTACTATTGCTTGCTCAACGATAGATTGAACGGAGTGGGACGAGTAGAAATATCTAGAGTTACGAGTGTGAATCATCTTCATCAACAGTACAAGGTAAGTTCACACTTTGATCATATCCCTTTCATACCTAGTTTTTATGCATTAGTTTCAACCCTCAAACATTGCATGGTTAGGACTTGATAACATGTGGGTATCGGAAAGTAGTTGATGAGGTAAGAACCTATTGCCCTGCATTCAAACCCTGGGAGTTACTTTTACATTATGCTCATATTGCTATGCTATGCTCGTAGATGTGGATTGGTTCGAGAGAATTCATGACAGATGTGAGAGTTATTATTTAATGGTTAACTTAAGGTGGCTACTTTAATACACATCTGGGTGGATTGGTTGGGGCACCCTGGAGCACCCAGTGGTTTTCCCGGGCACCTGGAGAACCCAGTGTTTGCCCAAGGGGATCCTGGAGGACCCGTGTGATCACCCTATGGAATGCCACCCAGGCTCAAAGGGATCATAAGATTATTCATGCTAGAAACTTCCGTGTGCACCCACAAGCTATTATGGGCTCTAGCATAGTTGAGTAAGTTGCGTGAAGCTCTTGAAGAGGTAGACTAGCAGATGTAGTGGGTTGTAGGTGGTATAGTCTATCCGGAGTAGAGTGTTAATGCTTCTGAAAGACTGTGTCTCAGTCATCCGTTTCTCAAACACCATGTAGTGCGAGAAATCCAATATAGGAGATCGAGTCTTGTGGGGAAAAGTGCACAAACCTCTGCAGAGTGTACAAACTAATCATGGTTAGTCGTGTCCCCGGTTATGGACATCTTGACTATCTGGTTCTTGGATTATCATATTGATCTCATCACTTTACTTAATTACTTTGTCGGGTTGATGATTATTAATTTGGGATTGAGTTGGAGGAACCTTCTCAATGTTTTCAACAAACTTAGTAGTTAAATAAAATATATTCTTTTGCAGTAGGGAAAAATTGGCTTTTCGCAAAAACATTATAACCATAGAGCTTTTCCACCAGCCAAATATGCATGTAGTGATAGCCTTTATTCATCATTATCCTATGGTGTGAATTTGCCAGTACATTCAATGTACTGACCCTTTGTGGCTGCAACGTCTCATGTTGCAGGATTCTTACGACGAGTAAGTGATACGTTAGGGTTACGATTTCTACACTCAACTTTGTCGTTGGTGTTGGTGGGAATCCACAACCTTGTTACTTCCGCTATTTGGATTGAGGTAATAGTATTTACGTTATTTTATACATGTGATTGACCTCTGTTATAAATCCTCGAGTACTGTGTGTGTCAGCATACCGATCCAGGGATGACACTTAAGCACAAAGACTTGACCGTTTGAGGTCGGATTGCTACACCCCGTGCATGTCGGTGTAGCGCTAAATGTTAGCTGATAGACGCTGTTAATCTCATTGTTTGCCGAAGTAGTTTACAGTCAATATGCTCTACTTAAGAAGCTTCCTTGCCCTGTTCTGCACTCAATCTGCTTAGCTGAGGTGGCATTCCAAGGCCGATTAGTTGCTCAAATATCCTACCATATATTTATTGTGACGTAGATTGCCATGGTCTAGTAGCCAATCTGTTAGGTGAAATAGCTCTACACTGTTTTATACTCGATCTTTGTTGCTGCGATGGCCTTCGATAGTTTGATGGCTGTGTGCTCGGCCTCATTGACTGCTAAAATAGCCTGCCATAATTTAGGACTCAAAATTGTTTGTTGAATTAGCTTTATATATATTTCGTTACTTAGATCTGCTCATCCAAATATCTTTCCATAGCTTTAGACATCGACCTAGGTATTTTCTTCTGGACTTCATAAAAAAGCATATATGTTTTTCTTGTAATATCTAGTAGAAGAACTAATTTGTATGTCTAACAGATGGACATGACTTGGATAACTTCTGCTCGAAGATTCTCCGTTGCATATGTCGAGGGGGTTGAAAACTTCAGGAACTTTATCACAGCTGAGTACGGTGGTCAAAAATCAGATGTGCTCTGCCCGTGTAGCAGTTGTATGAATTCAGTTACAAGACCCCAGTCAACTGTGCAAAATCATCTACACTTGTATGGGATGTCGGTCACATATACTAGGTGGGTTCATCATGGTGAAGCTGTGAACATCAATGTTATTGACTACGTGGAAGCAGCAGATCACCATCTTGATATATGCTCAGGTGAAGAGGAGGAGGAGGAGGAGGAGGTGGTGGCGGAGCCAGTGAGTTTGACCAACATTGAAACAATGCTACGAAATGCTCGTGCATTCCGTGAACTTTCACCTACAGAAGAAAAACGATGGGGCCGCATGTTGGAACAATGCAACGTGGCTGTCACCCCAGGAAATAAGCTGTCAGTATTCTCAGCTATGGTCACCTTTCTTCAGGTGAAGACATCTGAGCGGATGACCAACAAATCATTCGATGCGATGTTGGCTGCTTTTCCCAAAGCTTTTTCCCAGATGCGTCTGAGCTGCCACACACCTACAGTAAAATAAAGACTTTCCTTCGTGCAGTTGGAATTGGATATGATATGATCCATGTTTGTAAGAATAATTGTGTTCTGTTTCGGAAGGATTATGCCAACTTAAGTGAATGCCCGAAATGCAAATCATCAAGATGGAAAGATGGCGATGCTGTGAAGAGGATTCCTCATAATGTTCTGAGAAATTTTCCAATTACACCAAGATTGTAGAGGTTGTTTCATGATGCTAAAACAAGAGAGGATGTACTGTGGCATTCTAGGAACCAGGAGTACAGAGATCATATGAGCCATCCATCACATGGTAGTGAGTGGAAAAGCTTCAATCAGAAGCACGAAAAGTTTGCTGCTGACCCGAGAAACATTAGACTTGGCTTAGCTTCAGATGGATTTAACCCATTTGGCCACCAGAGCGCCACATATAGCATGTGGCCAGTGCTTGTTATCCCTTACAACATGCCTCCAAATGTCCGCACCAAAGAATCAAACTACATGATGGCCTTGCTCATCCCAGGTCCAAAAAGTCCTGTAAAGGATTTTGATTTGTTCATGGAGCCTCTTGTGGAGGAACTTCAACAGCTATGGAGGGGTGTTCTCACTCGAGACCTATATAGCAGCCCACCAGCAGATTTCTTTCTGCGTGCTGTTATAATTTGGTGCATCCATGATTATCCGGCTTTGGGCACTATGTCAGGGCGAACGACACATGGTTACAATGCATGTGTTCGTTGTGACAGGAATCCGCTGTCATACACAATACTTAGCAAGATCTGTTACATTGTACACCGCCGTTTCTTTGCCAAGGACAAGCCGCATCCTAGAAAATACCGAAGACTTGTGTTTAATGCAAAGCATGAAAACCGTGATGCGCCAAAGAGGCTCACCGCCGATGAGTTGCAAGTGAAATTAGAGAAGGTCAGGCATATTACACCAGGAAACCATCCTGATAATGGTAGCGGGAAAATAAAGCATGGCAGGGCAGAAGAGAGATTATTGTTTACCCGCAGGTCCACTTTGTGGGACTTGGAGTATTGGAAAGATTTTTATCTATGGCATAATCTTGATGTGATGCACATCGAGAAAAATATATGTGACAGCATTATCGGCACACTTCTTAATATTGAAGGCAAGACAAAAGATACCTTAAAATCTAGGATTGATTTGACACACCTGGGTATCAGACAAGATTTGTAGGTGCAAGATAAAGGTAAACCACGGGATATGGCACTAGCTATGTACGTCTTGGACAAGGTAAAAGAAAAGAATTATGTGAGGTCATGTCACGTGTGAGATTCCCACATGGATTTGCTTCCAACCCTGAAAGCAGAGTCAGTGCAGACGGAAACAAGGTACAAGGGTTGAAAACTCTAGACTACCACATCCTACTTCAAAGGGTTTTACCTGTTATCCTTAGAGGATTGGGCCGCCCTGACTTATACAGAGCAGTTGCAGAGTTGGGACAATTCTTCAGGGAACTCTGCAGTAGAAATATCAGGATAGATGCTTTGGAGCATCTTAGAGATAAGATACCAACTATCCTATGAGACCTTGAGAAGATATATCCTCCAGCCTTCTTTGATGTGATGGTGTATTTGGCTGTTCATCTACCTGATGAGGCACTACTTAGAGGTCCAGTATAGTATGGCTGGATGTACCCTATTGAAAGGCGGCTAGGCACTTTCAAGGGAAATGTTAGGAACAGATCTAGACCCGAGGGTTCGATTACAGAGGCCTGCATTGCTATAGAAGCGTTGACATTCTGCTCAAAATACAGTGAAACAGCTGATCAGCTTAGCAAAGAGGTGGATGAGGACAATCCCGGGCTCAATGTTTTTGATTATTCTGTTCGAGTTACAGGGAAGAGTCGACAAGAGGACAAACCTAAAGATTTGGACAAAATGGTTTGGTAAGTGTTGAATAAATGTCCTGAGATACTACCTTATATCAAGTAAGTGCTAAGTACTGCAGCTTACACATCGTAATCTACTAAACTTGCAGCACATTCTTATATATTTAGATGTTTGAAGCGATCACTATGTTGTGCGGCATCTACAAAAAGGAGTTACTGCCGCAAAATCCAAGAAACATTGACAAACTGGTTATGGCAGGATTTGCAAAATGGTTCAAGAGCCATGTAAGCTTCTGAATTGCACTGTCAGTTTTTTAATATATTGAGTACATAAGATGATCAGCTTGTTTATTTTCTAACCATAGGTTAAGAAGATGCGGGAGGATGGGCAGGCAGTTGATGATGCCCTTTACTCACTAGCAATGGGTCCTGATACTCGGGTAAGACATTATGAATCTTGCGTTGTTGGAGATGTGCGCTACAACACCCTTGCACGAGACGAAGGCAGGAAGACACAAAACAGTGCCATCATGAGCACGGATACGCATGACAAAGAGACAACTGAAATGTATGCTAACATAACAGACATTGTTCAGTTGCAGTATATCTCCAGTTTCGACGATCGTCGGTGTGTGGTTCTGTTGTGCTGTCATTGGTATAACCTGTTTTCCAGGATCGCAAAACCCAGAGCTGATGATTATTTCAAATCCATCAATGTCAAGGCGGCGTACCAGACCAACGAGCCTTTTATTTTGGCAAATCAAGCAACACAGATATTTTTCTTGGAAGACACATTTGCACATACTGATGACTGGAGAGTATTGCAAAGGTTTGAGCAGAGGAATTCGTTTAATGAAGTTGCACAACAAGATGATGCTTACACTGCTCCTGATGTACAAGATAACACATATGTTCCTAATATCTTTGAGAACCATCATGTCAATGACGCCGCCGAAAAGATTGCCTATCGTGCTGTGGACATACAAGAGTTGATCAAGAAGAAGCTAACGTTCGAGGACGTTGAGGACAAAGAAGAAGACGACATCGTGGGGAATTACGGTTCAGACTGATACACATGGCGAAGATGTTGACGCTGCTGCTGTGGATGATGATTACATTGCTTTTGTCGTATTTTCCTATCAGAAGACGTTTTTTATCTACTATGTGAAATTGTGTTTGCTATGACAGCTGAAACCTGATGAACATGTTGTTTAGTATTTTCCTGTGAGAACATCACTTGTTATGTATGCTGATTTGTGTTTGGTCATTGTATGACGACTAAAACATGATGACATTGTTATTTAGTTGTACTCATATTTGGATGTGAAACTTGAATTTGATGACATAGTTTGCTATTGGACTGGAATTTGCTCGACGTCTTCGTATGAGAACAAAGCTGACCCGACAGGGCCTCTGCTAATTTATTTATTTATTACCAAAAGGGCCTCTGCTATTTATTTATTTATGAGCAAAAGGGGATACCCCCTGATTTCCGTTAATAGAAAGCATTAGATGTTCACAACACTACGCCCAGCCTGCTACACAGGTTTCATTCATTACTAGTTTCAGCAAAGTGCTCATGTCATAGCCACTGAATACATCATGAGTGCTACATACAGTGCAAACAAAGAGACAATCATCCTACAGAGCACATCAATTTTTCCCATTATCTTCACAAGCTCTTTCATCTCTTTATTGCTGTCAAGGTCGTTCAGCGGCTATTGCTTGGCCATGATTAGGGGAACTACATCTTTAACCTTCTGCTTTGCATCTTCCTCTTCTGCCGTTCCTTCAGTTACTTGTCCAATACCCCAACCTGCTGGTATTGGGATTCATCGGCTAACCAAATAATCAGCGTAGTTGCACTCCCCTACATCAGCAACTTCCCAAAAATACAAATCACACGAATCTTCTGTTTTCTGCACAAATCAAATTGGAAGATCATCAACCAAACTATTAAAAAAATCAGCAACTGAAAGCAGTAGAACAACACTTCAACATATTATTACCCCATGATTCGGGCATTTGTAGAAGACTCGGCCAGGGTTGAGTATTGTGGTTGAGATGCAATGGATGACTCAGCGTGATTTGCAGCAATGGCACCACACCAACGGTAGCGGGTTGCGATGAGCAACCGGCTGCGATGCGCGTGCCGGCGAGGGTGTGATGAGACCCACAGGTGATGGTACGGGTGGCGACTTGGCACATATTTGGTTGTTGCCTGCTGAAGAGCAGGTGGACAAGCAGCCAACGGACATGGTTGATGCGGCCAGAGCTTCTGATGCTAGGCAGAGTAAGTAGAGAAGAGGAGAAGCGAATGTTGGATATGTCAGTTTCATTACTTGCAGAGTAGCATAGCACCATATATACTCATAGTCTAGGTTTGGATTCGAACCAGCAACAGGAGCACGTCTCTCTTGTTTCTAAAACTCAGCAATGTCTCTTTACTAGTACACTACACTACTAGGAAAAGGCCTACTAATGGCACACCGGTATTGCCTACTAATGGCGCATCACCGGTGCGCCATTAGTAGCACGCCACTAGTAATTTTTACTAATGGCGCACCACTGGTGCGCCATTAGTATCTGGTATACTAATGGTGCACCATCCAGTGCGGCATTAGTATATAACACCATGCACCATTAGTGTGCCTCCCAGGGGCCATATTTAACCTTGCGCTTTGGCACACTAATGGCGCACTCTGTCTTGATGCGCCATTAGTATCCTTTGGCATACTAATGGCGCACTCTGTATTGATGCGCCATTAGTATCCTTTGGCATACTAATGGCGCACCTTGTGGTGATGCGCCATTAGTATGAATATTTGTTTTTTTACTTTTCTGATTCTTGCGCAGGTTACAAAATACATTATTTGACAGAATATAGACAGTAGCACACAGCAACAGCAGATTCATCGAATACAATAGAAGATTAGTCTCCGAATACAATTCATCATATTAGTCTCTGAATTCAAAAGACCGAACAAAGATAAAACATTACAAGTCTCGAGACCGCGAGTATCGAGTTTGTCTTCACATTACAAGTCGATATCAATCATCTAAACTACCATCACATAGAAGAGAGCTGCGGTCATCACGATGAGCATCATCGCGATCAAACTGGTCTTCATCCGGTTCCTCCAACGCTCCCTCCTCTCTCCCACTAGATAGCGGGCGTATCTAGATTCGGCCTCCGCCCTAGTGGTGTACCCTTTGTAACTGTTACCGCTGAAACGGTGAACCTATCTCCGACACTCCTCCCAGTCATCATAGACTCTGGGAACCTTACCCTTGTACACGACATACGACGGCATCTCTATGCACAAGCCAAACAACAGACAATACATACATAAGCAATATATAAGTATGCAACAAAAGGATCGGAAGAGAAAAGCAAGACATTAATAACACGATTCATGGTCCTACTAATAAATAGCATCGATTACATCTAAGTTGAACGACTGTCCAAACCAAAGAGACATACAATTCATTAAAGTTTACTTACAACATGAGCCAATCAATGTTTCAGAACTACACATCACTACTTTCAACTCGACTCATGGACAGGAGCGTGGATGAAGCCGCCGTCTGTCGTGATGGTCATGAAATCGCGGGCGTTGTCAGCCTGCATTTGTAGCATTCCGTCTATCTCAATGTTGGACGGTTGATATCTGAGGAAGAACTGCCCCGAGGTATGAAGGACATCTTGATGGATGATGTTCGCAAACTCCGACTGGATGCGAAAGAATTCTTTTCTGATGTCCGCGTCCTGGATTGCCGACAAGCTCGCGGCCCAATCTTTGAGATTATTTGGTAGCAGAAGGTGATGATGGTCCCTTACGATCGCCCGCATGTGATGGAGGGCGTAGTAGGCAACCTTCTGACCGCCAGGCGGCTGCTTGACGCAGCAGAACGTCGTATTGTGGGCGAACACGTGCTTGCCGTACTTACGAACTGCCCTGATGAAGGTGCCTCCAGATTTGGCGTAGCCAGGGAGAACATCATCAAGAACTTTCTTGATATTTGTGTAGTCTATCTTGGAGTTACGGTTCGGGTCGAAATACGTGGCCATGGAATATTTCGGGCTTAAGAGGATGAGTGTGCAATGTGTATCACTGCACAGAACACGGAATGTTAGAAAAAAAAAGAACGATTGAAATCTAAGAAATCATATGTTACGGGGCGGTTAAGGGATGACTTACTTGGGAAAGTAAGGCACAAGGAAGTTATCCTTATCTGGGTTTGCCAGAATGACGTCTTCGAGGTGTGAACTCGCGACTTGGCGGTCCCCAGCGCTGCTCAAGAGCTTGGCACGCATGTAGAAGGGGTCGACGATCACGATGTCCGGGGTCTTGTCTCTAATGATCCGCATCTCCATACTCAGCGAAAACAGCCGAACGAAGGTGTGGTGCAGCGGATGAAGGTTGAACATAGCAAAGATGTCATCAAACCGTAGGACGATCGTACCCCCGATGGAGCCATCCACAAAGCCCTTGCCCTCTGGCACCTTGGCCACGAAAACCGGGTATGCCACATCATTCTCTCTGAGACGCCGCTTCTCCAAAGAAAGAACACTGTCGTGCAGACTCCGCATAGCACCGGTTGCGGCACTGAGCATATTTGCCGGTAGCATCGCCCTACCCGCCACATGCACCCTCCTCGAGATATCCTTAGGTGAAGGTGGCCCGTCCTGAGCACGGATTGTACTCGGTGCCGGCTGGCTCGCACCGGCGGCCTTTTTAGTCGGCCATTTCTGGCCCTTCTTCTTGATCTGCTGTGATGGGACCGAGTTCTGCTCACAGACCGCCTTCTTGAGCGTGTTGGGGTTGATAATATTTGGCACCTCCGCTATCTTAGGCTCGATGAAGGCGGCAGCTAGAGGCGTCTCCTGAGAACTGAATGCCAGACGACGCCTGTTGCAATTGGGTTTCTCCGCCGTACCAGCTAGATCGCGGTCGTCTTGTTTGGGTTCTTGAGAAGGAGGCCTGCAGAACTCGTCACCGTACCCATGTTCGGCAAAGTACTTATCGACGTTGGTAAATGTACCATCGTCGTTGTCGTCATCATCCGGATCCTGTGCCATAGGGATGTCCGGCATGTTCGGTAGCGTTGCGGCGTTCTTGCCCTGGCTTGGCATCGGCACGACTGGTGGTCTTGTCTGTGGGGTGGTGTCCCCCGCCTCCAAACGAATCTGGCTCTTTGGCCAAAGCAGGGGCCAGCTTACGCAGGCGCTAAGGGTCATCTCATCTTCTTCGTCGGCCCCAGCGGGTCGAATCGGGGGTAACAGCTCGTCGCAGCCTGGCAGCACCCGAACCACTTCAACCCTATACATTGTGGGTGGCATCGGATTACCGTGGAACACGGGGTTGCCCAGTTGAACGATTCTGCCCTTGGTGACATCGACCAACTCGCCGCCCATGAAGTGCAGGAGAGTGCAAGAAACGTTGGCGGCGCCCTGCGAAAACATGTAGGGCGTCAGGGATGCCCAGTCAAAGGCAAGGAGATGAAGTCCTCGGCCGAGAGGCTTAGTTACCGTGATGCCGTCGAGCTTGGCTAATGTCGAGGCACCGCCAACGGCGGGCGTGCAACTGACGAAGGGGCCGCTTGCTGGCGAGGTGTCGGCCGGCGTACACCCGAGTGCATTAAGCTCCAATGCTGGCATCGGAGACACCAATACCGCCGCCACCAGAGACACCAATGGCGCCGCCGCCGTAGACACCAATACCGCCGCCGCCGGAGACACCAATGGCGCCGCCTGCGCGTTGTGTGAGTTGCTGGCCGTGAAGCTGGGAATCGGGGGCGGCCCCTGTTGGCCACCCGCAATCCACGTCGTTATCCCATGAATCAAGGTAGGCATAATGCCGGTAAGCATCGATCCCAGTTGTTGTTGCACTTGCTCTTGGACCATCTCTGGAATCCGCGCCACTTGTGCCTTGAGTGCTTCAACCTCGCGCGACTGGCTTTCCGAGCTGGTCTTCTTCTCCTTTCGCCCACCAGCGCCATAGTATGACGACCATTTTGTGGGCAAGCCTTTGCCGGCCACACGACCAGCTGACGTCGGCTTATTGAGCTTATCCCTGTTTTTCATTACGTTCAATGCCCTATTCAAAGGGGTGTCGAAAGGGGAGCTCTGAGACGACCCCGCGCTACTTCTTTCTTTGTCCTGTGGAAGGAACGTGAACCATTTAGAAATATTGGGGATTAATTAGGATGGAACCATATGGAGCTAATTACGCGGGGGTGTATTCCTTACCAGAACAAGCTCAAGCTCCTTGGTCTTCAGATCCGTGGTAAGCTCCTTTGTTACCGGGTCCTCCTTGTACCGGGCCCTGAGAAAGTTCCTGGTCTGCTTGTCACTGTATTTCACGAAGCAGGGCGGTAGGCCTTGCTCGGCACGCTCCGCGTCCTCCTTGTCCCATACAGGCTCCGCCACTCTGTAACCGCCGGGACCGAGTTGGTGGACCCCTATGTTCAACTGCCGCATTTCTTCCCCCCACTGACTTGATTCGGAGGTTGCGGGGCTCTCGCACTTGATCTTGAACTCCTTGTAGTCATCTTCGCTCATCAAAGGATATTTCGCCTTGATCTTCTCATAACTATCACCTTTGTCAATCATTGCGTTCACCATGCTTTTCCAAGTAGACAGGGCCGTGCTCATCGTCGTGAGGGCGGCACCGTTCACTTTATTACCCGAGAGGCGTGTGTTTGCGAACTCAGCGGGGAACTTGTATCGTTCGTGCAGCTTCGTGAAGAGGAGGCTGCGCAAATTCCCTCGGTCCTTATGCCTTAGGTTCTCGGTGTTGATCGAGGCGGTGCTCCGGAGAATGCACCCAAGCTAAATTGAGTACCCCTTGACTACGTGTTTGGGCGCCGTCGGATGCCCGTCGGAGTTCACTTCAGTAAATTCCTCCCTGACGGTGCCGAGCACGTTCGGGCGCCCCGGTCCTTCCGTTGCCTCTTCGGTTGGCTGCCATCTGTGCGTGCGCCGCCATCATCAATGGTGGCATCCGCGGCGCCATCATCAGTGGTGTCATCCCCGACGCCACTAGGGGTTGTGTAGTCAGTATCGGTGTCTTCCGCGGCATCCTCATAGCGGTGAGGTTCTTCCTCCAACTCCTGGGACAGCTCCCAGAATTGCTTGCCACCCGAACCGCCAGCCTCATTGTTGTGGGCCATGTTTTGCCTCATCATCATCATCATCATTAGCGTGAAGCTCCTGCCTGATGCCCATTGATTTCAAGTCTGCCCTTGCTTTCGGCCCATCTTTGGTCCTCTCTGGCATGTTGAGCAAGGTACCAAGCAGACTCTCGCACACGTTCTTCGTGATATGCATGGCATCAAGGCTGTGAGGCACACGGTGGATCTTCCAGTACGGCATGTCCCAGAAAACAGACCTCGTTTTCCATACCTTCAGCAGCGTCTCTGGCGCCTTTCGCTTCTTTCCCGGCTCTGGCGCCTTTTGCTTCTTTCCCGGCAGTGGGAAATCTTTCCAATTTTTCAACAACTCGTCTATTTCCTCGCTGCTCCTCGTACGCGGGCGTTTTCGGGGTTCGGTTTCACCATCGAACAGATCCTTGCGTTTCCTCCACGGGTCATCGTCGCGAAGCCACCTTCGATGTCCCATGAACACGGTTTTCGAAGATCCGAGATCTCTATCTAGCTGGCGATACGTTGTGTCATCCATGCACTTTACGCATCCAGAAAATCCGTGGACTACCTGCCCCGTGAGATATCCATAACCGAGATAGTCGTGCACCGTTGTGAGCAGTGCAGCTCTCATAGGGAAATATTCTTTCTCTGTGGCGTCCCACGTATTGGCTGGCGTTTTCCACAGCGTGTCTAGCTCCTCTTTCAGCAGCCCCAGATACAGATTGATGTCGTTCCCTGGTTGTTTCGGCCCTTCAATTAGCATACTCATGTGAATGTACTTCCTCTTCATGCACAACCAGAGGGGAAGGTTGTACATCCACACAAACACATGCCATGTGCTATGTGTGCTTCTCTGGCTGCCAAACGGACTGACTCCATCGGTGCTCGCGCCCAGCACGATGTTCCTTGGATCCTTCCCAAATTCTGGGTATTCGAAGTTCAACGCTTGCCACTGGCTCGCATCCTTAGGGTGACTCAGCATCTTGTCTTTTTTATTTATCTCCGGATCATTTCCGTCATCTTCCCGCTTCTTCTCCTCCCTATCCGCGTGCCAACCCAGGAGCTTTGCTACCTTAGGGTCCGCGAAATACCGCTGCAGACGAGGAGTGATCGGAAAGTACCACACCGATTTTCGAGGAGCTTTCTTCCTCTTCTTGTATCGAGTGACGCCGCACACCGGACATATGGTAGACTCCGCGTGCTCGTCCCGATAAATGATGCAATTGTTCATGCACACATGGTATTTCACGTGCGGTAAATCCAGAGGACACATGATTTTCTTCGCCTCCTCGAAACTGGTTGGGCACTTGTTCCCCTTGGGAAGACGTTCGTGCCAGAATGGCATGTTCTCGTCGAAGCATGCGTCGGTCATTTTGTGTTTTACCTTCATCTCCAGAGCCATGAGTGTTACTTTCAGGCGGGTATCCTCGGGCCTGCATCCTTCATACAATGGAGTAACCGCGTCTATCTCCAGTTGATCCAGCTTGGCTTTCTCTCGGGCGGCAGCTCTTGCGTTATCCGTCTGCTTGAGAAGCAGCTCTTGAATATGAGGGTCCTGCACCCAGCCTCCATCATCGTCTGCTCCGGCATCTTCATCTTCATGATCATGCCCTTCGTCTTGATCTTCCTCATCATCATGTACGACATCTTCTACATGATGACTGTGTACAGCATCACCATCGTGATCATGTCCTGGAGATTCTTCGTCTTCTCGCCCGCCCTCGCCACAGTGGTACTTGTCTTGTTGCCCTTCCTCATTTCTTGCCCGGCCCCCATGGACGACTTCATAGTCATCTTCATCACCTTGCCACCGATAGCCATCCATGAAACCACGCAAGAGCAGGTGGTCCCGCACCTGCCCGGAATCCGGGTCCGCAATAAGGCTCTTCAGCTTGCATCTTCAACACGGACATCTTATCTCCGTCTCGTTCTTTTGAAGCATCTCGACCTTCGCAGAGCTCAAAAACCTATTCACGATGCCTTCGGTCATCGTGCGGACCATGGTCGCCTGCGGGGTAGAGCAAAACGATATTTTAGAACCAAGAAAAAATTTGGCATGACCTTCCCTCAAAATAGGACCAAAAAGAATGCATAGTGCCAAAATTCTCTCCGAAACGGAAATGAATCAACATTCCGGCAAAATATTGGCAACTATCGCATTTCAAATACCGGTACCTGCAAACACAAACATATATGCAACACCACAAACACATGCAACACCACAAACATACATAGATCTAGCTAGGCCACAAAAAGTGCATGTGCACGTTGTTGGAGCGAGCTAGGGAGAAAAAAAGTAGATCTACATCATGAAGATAGCTTTCCCCTTACTTACCTATCAAAAAAAAGGTAATTTCACCACTTAATTTTGATGAATCTATGGTGGAAATGAGGTGAGGAGGAGGAGGCAGCCGAAAGCTTGGAGAAGGAGGTGGAGGGAATGAAGTGGGGAAAGTGAGTGGGTAGGTGTGGGGCTGTCCAAAATATCTTGTTGGGGTCCCAGGTTACGCCATTAGTAACCCTGGTTACTAATGGCGCACCTGCAGGTGGTGCGCCACTAGTAGTTTTGCAAAAAAGTAAATATATATATATATATATATATATATATACTAATGGCGCACTTTTACAGGGTGCGCCATTAGTAGTTTAAACTAGTAATGGCGCACTGTGAGGCGGTGCGCCATTAGTAGTTTTGCAAAAAAAAAAGAATAAAAAAAATTTAGTACTGGCGCACTCCATGTCTGGTGCGCCATTACTAGTTAGAACTAGTAATGGCGCACCAGAGGTAGGATGCGCCATTAGTATGTATGTAAAAATGAAAAAAAATATCACTAGTGGCGCACCAGTTTTCTGGTGCGCCATTAGTGTCTTCCACACAAATGGCGCATCACCAACTGGTGCGCCATTAGTATATAGTAGTGGCGCACTACTTCCCTGGTGCGCCATTAGTGTCAATCCTATCTATAGCCCTTTTCCTAGTAGTGCTAGCTTGTTCTGTACGCCTTCTCAAGTCTTTGATTCCTCCACCTGACATCTGGGAACCACCGGAAGGGCCTCCGTATTTCACGAAAAAACGTGCCCCTGCTGACAGGTTGGACCCACCAGCTATCTTCGCACGCAAGGAAGTGCCTCCTTATTACACACAAAAAATGAATACTCCCCTGCCAGCTCGAACCCAGCATCCTGGGAGGCTGACTTGTGGGCATACCAAGTTGATGGGGACGGAGGGCTTTGTCAACTTAGTCAATATGAATGATTCTAGCTCCAGTTACCGTACGATGTTCATCCAACGGCAGTAGTGCTTCTTCAACCTCTGGTCTTCTTGCTCCAGCCGCCCAAATCAGCGTCGGTCATGCCGCGTGCTCTTTCCTCTCGTGGTCTGTTGTGATGCCGCGGAGGCCTCACCGCCCCCTACTACTCCCACCGCTGGCCAGGGCATCCCTCTACTCACCCACACCCCCTGTTATTATACGGCCACGGCAGCCTCACACTGCAGCCGAACAAGTGAACCCTCGTACTCCTCTCCACGTGGGCATCCACTATCGTGTCTTCCCCGGCTCCGCGTCGTCCCCTTTCTAGGCCTTGCTGTCGTCCACCGCCTTGGTGCTCTCGGCGCGGTGTGGTCAATGTGGTCAACGACCGACTTCCATCGGAAGAGTACTGTACGTGGAGAGGCTGACAGCTGGGTCCATGGCCACAGCTGGGTCCACACCCACAGCCCAATTTTTTTTATTTGCCAAGTAAGTCGCTTTGTCAGGCCTATTGGGCTGCAAATCTTTCAAGATGAGGATAGCTTCATTCGGCTGACCGAGAAAATGGCCTATCAGTAATGAGAAATGGGTTGTACATTTTTAAAACACATCAAATCGGCAATTAGTTTCAAATTTCTTTTTTTTCATTTTGAGATTTTAAATTGCATTGATTTTTATGCGTGGACAATTTGTTGGATTTTATATTGATATATATTTATTTTTCAAATCAATTTGAATGTGACTCAAAATTTCAGGATTAAAAACAGTTCGGACCGCACCGAAATATGCAAAATTTCGTATAATTTTTTAATCGTGGCCACAATATGGGCTGTAATGCTAAGAAAAAGAATATGTGCTCCAAAAAAACCTTAAGAATTAGCAAATGGGCTATAAATTATTAGAAATAATGGCAGATGGGCTGTATGATGTTTTCCACAGATTTGAGGCTTTCCTAAAAAAAGTTGACGCACAAGCAGTGACTGTTGGATGTGCATCCAACGGCCGTCGTGCTTCTTCAATCTCTGCTCTTCCTGCTCCAGCCGCTCAAACAAGCGCCGACGAAACTGCTTGCTCTCTCCTCCCCGCGGCCGGCTGTGCTGCCGCGCAGGCCTCACCGCCCCACCGTACTCCCATCGCTGGCCTAGCCATCCCTCTACTCAACCACACCAACTATTATTCTCCGGCGACGATAGACGGACCAGTAAACCTTCGTACAGCCGTACTCCCCTCCGCGTGGGAAACAACTGCCAAGTCTTGCTTGCCTCCGTGTCGTCCCCTTCCTAGGCCTCGCCGTCGTCTGCCGCCCTGGTACTCTTGGTGCGGCCTGGTCAACATGGTCAACGACCGACATGCATCTGAATTGGACTATACGTGGAGAGGCTGACAGCTGGGTCCACGGCACACGCAAGGAAATGCATAATGATTCCTCCACCTGACATCTGGGACCCACCGAAAGGGCCTCTGTATTTCGCGAAAAAAATGTTACCGCCGCTGACAGCTTGGACCCACCAGCTATATATTCGCACGCAAGAAAGTGCCTCCTTATTACACACAAAAAAATGAATACTCCCCCTGCTAGCTGGAACCCAGTATAGTGGCGGGCTGACTTGTGGGCCTACTAAGTTGACGGGGACGGAGGGCTTTGTCAGCTTAGTCAATATGCACGATTTTAGCTCCAGTGACCGTACGATGTCCATCTAACGGTCGTAGTGCTTCTTCAACCTCTGGTCTTCTTGCTCCAGCCACCCAAACCAGCGCCGGTCGTGCCTCGTGCTCCTGCCTCCCATGGCCGGCTGCGATGCGGCGGAGGCCTCACCGCCCCCTACTACTCCCACCGCTGGCCAGGCCATCCCTCTACCCACCCACACCCCCTGTTATTCTGCGGCAACGGCAGCCTCACACCCCAGCGAACCAGTGAACCCTCATACTCCTCTACGCGTGGGCATCGACTGCCGCATCTTCCCCGGCTCCGCGTCGTCCCCTTCCTAGGCCTCGTCGTCGTCCACCGCCCTGGTGCTCTCGGTGCGTCATGGTCAACGTGGTCAAGGAACGACTTCCATCGGAAGAGTACTGTATGTGGAGAGGCTGACAGTTGGGTCCACAACAGCCGCAAGGATGTGCCTCCTTATTACACGAAAAATAACTATTCCTCCACCTGACAGCAGGGACCCACCGGACGGGCCACCGTATTTGGCGAAAAAATGTTTCCCCCTGGCTGCTGGGACCCACCGGACGGGCCACCGTATTTCGTGAAAAAAACGTTCCCCCGCTGCCAACTCGGACCCACCGGAAGTGCCTCCTTATTACGCACAAAAAATGAATACTCCCCCTGCTAGTTAGGACCCACCTTGGTGGGTGGCTGACTTGTGGGCCTACTAAGTTGACGGGGACGGAGTGCTTTATCAACTTAGTCAATATGAACGATTCTAGCTCCAGTGACCGTACGATGTCCATCCAACGGTCGTAGTGCTTCTTCAACCTCTAGTATTCTTGCTCCAGCCGCCCAAAGCAGCGCCGGTCGTGCCGCATGCTCCTGCCTCCCGTGGCCGGCTGTGCTGCCGCGGAGGCCTCACTGCCCCCTACTACTCCCACCGCTGGCCAGGCCCTGCGGCGACGGCAGCCTCACACCGTAGCCGAACCAGTGAACCCTCATACTCCTCTCCGCGCGGGCTTCCACTGCCGCATCTTCCCTGGCTCCGCGTCGTCCCCTTCCTAGGCCTCGTCGTCGTCCACCGCCCTGGTGCTCTCGGTACAGCGTGGTCAACGTGGTCAAGGAACGGCTTCCATCGGACGTGGACTGTACGTGGAGAGGCTGACAGCTGGGTCCACGGCCGCAGCAAGGAAGTGCCTCCTTATTACGCGTAAAATAATTATTCCTCCACCTGACAGCGGGGACCCACCGGACGGGCCACCGTATTTCACAAAAAAACGTTTCCCCCTGACTGCTGGGACCCACCAGCTACATCTTCACACGCAAGGAAGTGCGTCCGGGCAAAAAAACGATTCGTCCCCCTGACTGCTGGGACCCACCAGCTACATCTTCGCATGCAAGGAAGTGCCTGACAGTCGGGACCCACCTGGTCGAAGCGTACATAGTGTTGTCATTCTGGTCGTAACATGTACGTACATACTGGTCGATGTAGAGGCGCGCACGTGTCGTAGAAGAGGCGCGCACGTAGCATGTACATGTACGTACAGCGGCCAGTGTGCAAGAAAGAAAATACGGTCATGTACATACATACGGGCAGGGTCTCGAATGCCTACTCGCGCATACATACGGCCAGGGCTCGTGTAAATGGCTGGGTCGGAACGGAGAAACAGAGTCGTCGTCGTGTTCATGGGGAGCCAACCGGCTGGGTCGGAATGAAATGCGTCGTCGTGTTCAACGGGAGGGCTTGGACGGAACAACCGATGGAAATGAGGCCTCGCGTACCGCAGAACGGAGGAAACGACCTCCTGTTCGACCGGCCACGGTCGAAACGGGTTCCTATTCATCAGGAGGGGTCTGGCGTACCGCAAAACGAAGGAAAGGGACCTCCTACGGTCGAAACAGGGGTCCTGTTGATCGGGAGGGGTGTGGCGTACCGCAAAACAGAGGAAACAGACTTGTGTTGGAGCGCTACGGTCGAAACAGGGGTCCTGTTCATCAGGAGGGGTGTGGCGTACCGCAAAACGGGACTCCACGGGATACTGTTCATCTCCACCGTCGACCCCCTCCAGCCTCCACGGGCTACTGTTCATCCACCGTCGGCCTCCTCCAGCCTCTACCTGCGACTGTTCATCCACGGGCTCCTGTTCATCCAGCCTCCACCGCGCGCTACTCCATCGGCTACTGTTTAACCAGCCCTCTCCACGGGCTCCTGTTCAACCACCCATCCATGGGCTACTATTCATCCAGCCCTCCACCGTCTACTGTTCATCCAGCCCTCCACGGGGTGCACTACTAGGAAAAGGGCTAAAGATAGGATTGACACTAATGGCGCACCAGAGAAGTGGTGCGCCACTACTATATACTAATGGCGCACCAGGTGGAGGTACGCCATTAGTGTGGAAGACACTAATGGCGCACCATACAAAAGGTGCGCCACTAGTAACAATTTTTTTCCATTTTTTCAAACATACTAATGGCGCATCCGGGCAAAGTGCGCCATTAGTAGTTAGAACTACTAATGGCGCACCGGCAACAGTGCGCCAGATAAAAATTATTATTTTTTACTTTTTTGCAAAACTACTAATGGCGCACTGCATTAGAAAATCGTGTGTCCTCTGGATTTACCGCACGTGAAATACCATGTGTGCATGAACAATTGCATCATTTATCGGGACGAGCACGCGGAGTCTACCATATGTCCGGTGTGCGGCGTCACTCGATACAAGAAGAGGAAGAAAGCTCCTCGAAATCGGTGTGGTACTTTCGATCACTCCTCGTCTGCAGCGGTATTTCGCGGACCCTAAGGTAGCAAAGCTCCTGCGTTGGCACGCGGATAGGGAGGAGAAGAAGCGGGAAGATGACGGAAATGATCCGGAGATAAATAAAAAAGACAAGATGTTGAGTCACCCTAAGGATGTGAGCCAGTGGTGAGGACACTCGATCTCGACCCCCCTCCACCGCCGCCGATGAGCACCCGGCCCCCCGCACCCTCCCCCGCTCCACCGCCGCCAACGGGCACCCCCCGCACCCTCCCCCGCTCCACCGCCGCCGCCGATGATATTTTCAAGTAACAAATTTGAACATATTTTTTAAAAAATTATTACTATTTTTATAAAAAAATATTACTGTTATGATTTAAACAAGTTTGAACATATTTAAACACAAATAAATATCAAACAGCATTTAAAATGCAAAAAAAATATTGCGGAGCCTGGGAATCGAACCCAGGACCTCCTGGTATGTGTGCTGCGTGCTGACCAGTCGGGCTAGTGGGCGGGTTCTGATGTGGTTTGGGTTAGGTGAAATATAACCTGTGCTCGAACTGTAATAAAAAATATTCTAATGGAGCACCGCTGCGGGGTGCGCCATTGCTATCTAAAAGAAGATCTCTAATGGCGCACCGAGGAGTGGTGCGCCATTAGTAAGCTGTCCTCCCTCTCCCTCGCCGGATCCCCTTCGACCCTCTCTCCCTCGCCACCAGATCCACCCGCGCACTGCCCCAACCCACGACGCCGCCGCCCCGACCCTCACCGGACTCCACCCCCGCCGCCCCGACCCTCGCCGGACTCCACACCCCCGCCGCCCCCGCCGCCCCGACCCTCGTGCTAGGGTTCCTCGCCCCGCCGCCCGCTCCTCTCCTCCACCTCGGACGAGCGAGCGCCTCTTCCGACCCCTACAGCAGCCGGCGACCTCGGCCCCGACGCATGCACCCACCCCGCCGGCCCCTGCCGTCCTCCGCCTCCGGTCTCCCCAGCAGCAGCCGGCGAACCAAGGACGGTGCCGTGACCATCGTCGCCACCTCCCGCCGTATCTCCCTGCGCGTGGCCGGCGGCTGCTCTCCTTCGATGCGCTGCCCGTGGTGAGCCCCTCTTCCTTACTCACCTCCATGTTCCTTGTTCATCTCTCTGTTCCCTGTTCCTCTCTTGTCCATGCTGCTATTTACATGGATCAATGGATGTTGGATAGATGGATGTGTGTTGATGTTAGGTAGTAGATGGTTTGCTTGATGGTTGGTTGAATTGTGCTAGTTGCTTGCTAGATGGATGGACGAATGGTGCGAGTATGTAGACATCTTTTGCTACCGTGAAGGGTCACTGCTAGTGTAAAGGGTAGTAGTAATTCGTTCCCTTTTGCTTCTGCCTGGTGCTAATTTGCTACTATTAGCTTTGTGTGGCTTCTTATTATTCTCTAAATCATTCTTCAAAGCAGGCTTTGCATCGCTTTAGGTAGTTTTCTCCATGTTTTATCAAGTGACATGTTAACAGCTTGCTAGTTTAGGATACATAATTAATGCCTTTAAATGGTGCACTCTGTAAATGCCTTTAAATATAACCTTGCTAGTTTAGGATACATAATTGCAGAGAAATAATCACATCAATGCCTTTAAATGGTGCACTCTGTAAGAAATTAATAACCTAGCATCACAATTCAGAAATACTCCTGCTACTCATGTAGGTGCCGCATGAGTTTTTTTTGGTTTTGTTACTGCTAGGTAGGTTGATAAGGAGAACTGCATATTTGACAGGCACAATGTCCTGTTTTTTTAGTAGGAGCACATTTTACATACAGTTTGGAGTACTAGCTCAGATACTGGTTCAGATTTTGATGTGCTTGCTTGTTACTGTAAGTGAGTTTATAATTGCACCCACTTGCTCGTCCTCATATTTTCTGTAGCCATGCAATTTATAATTGCACCCACTTGCAGCAACTAGCTGGAGTAGATTATGGCAAGTGAAAGCAACAAATTCTCTACAATTCGAAAGCTCAATATCCTTGCAGTAGGAAGAGCTTGCTTTAACTGAATTTGGACTTGGTGCACTAGCTTGGCAATTTTGCTTGCTTGCACCGCTTGAGTAGTTCTCCATCTAATGTAGTCAATAGATGTTGTCAAGTGATTGTGTCATGGTTTTGGTTCTGTTTTTAAAAAGGAAAGCCACTTGTTCAGGCTTCAAGAAAATATTTTCTCAGAATATTACTGCTAAGCCCAAGCTTGTTAATCAGCATGTAGATTTCTATCATATATTGCTAATGTCTGCTCAGATGTGTGCTTGCTATTGTCACCTATCTTTTTTTCTTCTACATGATATGGAACCTTATGATACTGCACCAATAGCCTTTGTGCATCCAAGTTATCAAACTATGTGAACTAGAAACAGAAATAGATAGAATTGATCATTACTTTTCTGAACTGTCGCAGAAGCCTCAGTAGTTCTTTCAAGTTCGTACATTGAAAGGCTTGTTTCACAATTTCTGAATTACTTGTGATGCCTCTGAATTACTTGTGATGCCTGCTATCATGCATGTTTTATGATCTGTTGTAAGGGTACTAATTGGTCTCTTCTACTGCTTATCAGAGATGGCGGGAAGCAGCCACCACCTCTCTGCGACACCGCAGTACAAGTTGGATGCTTCCGAGTTCTTCACTATCATACTTGGGACTCCAGTATCATCCATGACGCAGGTATATAAAACGAGAGATCTCCCCTTCACCCATCTCATTATGATATCTATTGTTTGCTACAACACTCATTGTCCCAAACTGTAGAGGCTGCCTGACAGTTTTATGAACATGCTGATGGGTGAAGATCCGCCAAATAATGTGAAGCTGCGACAAGCCGGCAGCGGGTTTCACGGGCTGTGGGATGTGGAGTTGGTGATCAAGGAGGGCCACATGTACTTGTCTCGTGGGTGGGAGAAGTTCTACCGTGCCTACGACCTGCGGCTGGGGTACTTCCTTCTCTTCAGGTACGACAACGACGCCACCATGCTCATCGTGAAGGTGTTCAACGCGACTATGTGTCGCATGCGCTACGCTGAAGATTATGATGCCGGTACGTTCTGCCTCTTCTTATTCCTCTACATTTGGCTTTGTCTCACATCGATTGTTAATGGTCATTGTTGCATTTGGACAGGTAATGGGAGCAGCAGCAGCGACAATGGCTATAGCCAAAGCAGCAACGACTATGGCTGTAGCGAAAGCAGCAGCGATTCTGGCTATAGCGAAAGCAGCAGCGATTCTGGCAGCAGCATAGACAACAAGAAGGATGATCCGGACTGGAGTGCGGGAGAAGAGGAGCAGAGTGGGGATGAGGAGCTGCAGGATGACGATGGGCATCAGGCTGAGGATGACCTAGCGCTGGTGGTGGCTAACCAAGGGCAAGAGATGGTGGTGGTTGACCATGGGCAAGAGATGGTGGTGGCTGACCATGGGCAAGAGATGGAGGTGGCTGAGGATGACCTAGCGATGGTCGTGCCTGAAGGTGGCCTCGCGATGGTGGTGGTGGCGATGGTGGTGGTGCCTGACAATGACCACGCACTGGTGGTGGCGCCGGCGATCCCACAGCTGGGCGACATGACCACGCCAATTGAGGTAGAAGACTACATCCCACTGCCTCCACCGCCTCGCCGCTCTTGGCGCATCAGGCTGAGGAAGGAGAAGGAGAAGAACAATGCATGAGAACTGAACTTTGTCAGGTATGTCAGATCTCCAAAATGATATATATATATATACTTAGTTACCTATGTTATCTCTAATATGCTTAGTTTCCTATAGGTTAGCTTCATTTTACCTAAGTTGGCTCTAATATGCTAACTTAGAGCTTATATGCTTAGTTTCCTATAGGTTAGCTCCAAAATAACTTATGTTAGCACAAAATGATCAAGTTTACATAATAAGCTTATAGTCTTTTTCTTATTCTTCTTCTTTTCCAAAATGACATAGGTTAGCTTCATTTTACCTAAGTTGGCTCTAATATACTAACTTAGAGCTTATATGCTTAGTGTCCTATAGGTTAGCTCCAAAATAACTTATGTTAGCACAGAATGATCAAGTTTACATAATAAGCTTATAGTCTTTTTCTTATTCTTCTTTTTCTTATTCTTCTTCTTTTCCAAAATTCTTCTTATTCTTCTTCTAGTGTTCTTCTTCTTCTAGTATTCTTCTAGTCTTCTTCTTTTTCTTCTTCTAACTTCTTGTTTATCATTTTGCAAATTTGGTTTAATTCACGGAAGCTTGCATGGATGGAGTGCTTCTTTTCCATTTGTGTTTTTATTTTGTATCAATGTGAAATTTTGTGAATTGATGGATAACGGTGTTGGATGAACAATGTGAAACTTTTGTAATATGTAACGATGGAACTATGTGTTGGCTATGTATGTATATATGATGGAACTTGTGTGTTGGCTATGATTGTTATATGGATGCTTGTTGTATATATATGTGTTGGATATCTCATAGATGAAATAGTGACCTGGGATTAAGAAAAAAAATTAAAAAATTGTTACTAATGGCGCACTACCATGTGGTGCGCCATTAGTATAGCAGACACTAGTGGCGCACCGTGAGCAAAACTAATGGTGCACTGCCTGTTTACTGGATGGTGCGCCATTAGTAAAAATTACTAGTGGCGTGCTACTAATGGCGCACCGGTGATGCGCCATTAGTAGGCAAAACCGGTGCGCCATTAGTAGGCCTTTTCCTAGTAATGGTGGTCATGTTCATCCTGCCCTCCAGGGGGTCCGATTCATCCAGCCCCAATCGGCTCGATCGATCAGGGTCCTGTTCTTCCAGAGACAACACCACGGGGTCATATTCATCCACCCCCACCGGGAACTGTTCATCCAAACCCCCCAGCAACGCTCACTATTCATCCAGAGGCAGCATTGATCGGCTTTAGTTAGCAGCAGTAGCGAAGGAATTGCTCGATCGGGTTCTGTTAATAGCCAGCCATCGATCGCTCGGGTTCGGTAACACGTAGCCTGTAGTGCAATCGCTCGGGTTCAGTTAGATCCCAACGCCTCGCTCGGGTTCAGTTAGAGCCCAATGCCTCGCACCCACACGCGTGCGTGTATGAGAGAAACGCGCATCGCTCGGCCCCGACCACCCACAATAACCAGGAACACCGTGATATTTTCCTCTCCCTTGCTTCTACCATGGTTTTTTCCGTCATGGACGCCCAAAGAATGTCATGCAGCTACGTCTCCGGCCCGCCTAGGATAAAAAGCCCATTTTCTGTCATGATTTTTTGTCATAGAAGTAGGACCCCACCACATCTATGATGATACCGGGTTTTGTCACAATTATCGTCATAGAAGTGCCATAAGTATGACAAAAAAAATTCGTTCGGCCCAAAATGTCACGGATGTGTCTTTTTTTTGTAGTGTCATCTGCTGACAACTTTTTGCAAGATGACATCACGTCTGCCCGATCATTATATCAAACCATTTTTGTCTGTCGTTCCGTGTTTCGAGATGCGGCTTCCATTGGCACGTCTTGTCAAGGCAAAGATCGTGTCCCCTTATTGCGGGATTCTCATCAATATGGGCATGGGTAATACAACCATGCCGTTTACACAACCCTTGGGAATAGGCGAGTTTTAGGGCAAGTCGTGAGGCGTTCGATGTTCACTGCCTTTATAAGGGGATAAGGATTCCCCTTCTTCTCCCATGCCTTCTCTCTTCCTCTGCCCTTCCACTCTTGAGCTCTAGCGCCCAAGTTGTCATCTTTCCCCACTCAAGCAAGCACTCAACCATGTCCAGATCCGTAGGTCAAGGAAAGTGGATGGCCTCCTCCGTCAAGGAGAAGGACATTACCGAGCTTCGGGCGGCCGGGTATCTGGCGAAGGAAATCGCCCACCGTCTTCCAGCCAAGGGGCAAGTCGTTCCTACACCGAAGCCAACGAGAGGGTGGTGTTCATCCCTCATTTCATCCATGGGCTAGGGTTTCCACTCCCTCCTTTCGTCTGTGGGTTGATGTTCTATTACGGGCTAGACTTCCATGATCTAGCCCCGAACTCTTTCCTCAACATTTTGGCGTTCATCGTCGTGTGTCAGGCCTAATGACCCACAAGTGTAGGGCATCTATCGTAGCCTTTTCGATAAGTAAGTGTGTCGAACCCAACGAGGAGCAGAAGGAAATGATAAGCGGTTTTCAGCAAGGTAATTCTCTGCCAGCACTAAAATTATCGGTTACAGATAGTTTTGTGATAAGGTAATTTGTAACGGGTAACAAGTAATGCAAGTAAATAAGGTGCAACAAGATGTCCCAATCCTTTTTGTAGGAAAGGACAAGCCTAGAAAAACTCTTATATAAAGGAAAGTGCTCCCGAGGACACATGGGAATTATCATCAAGCTAGTTTTCATCACGTTCATATGATTCACGTTCGGTGCTTCGATAATTTGATATGTGGGTGGACCAGTGCTTGGGCACTGCCCATACTTGGACAAGCATCCCACTTATGGTTAACCCCTATTGCAAGCATCCGCAACTACAACAGAAGTATTAAGGTAAACTTAACCATAGCATGAAACATATGGATCCAAATCAGCCCCTTACGAAGCAACGCATAAACTAGGGTTTAAGCTTGTGTCACTCTAGCAACCCATCATCTACTTGTTACTTCCCAATGCCTCCCTCTAGGCCCAAACAATGGTGAAGTGTCATGTAGTCGACGTTCACATGACACCACTAGTGGGATGACAACATACATCTCATCAAAATATCGAACGAATACCAAATTCACATGACTACTTATAGCAAGACTTCTCCCATGTCCTCGGGAACAACGTAACTACTCACAAAGCATATTCATGTTCATAATCAGAGGGGTATTAATATGCATAATGGATCTGAACATATGATCTTCCACCAACTAAACCAACTACCATCAACTACAAGGAGTAATCAACACTACTAGCAACCCACAGGTACCAATCTGAGGTCTGTATACAAAGATTGGATACAAGAGATGAACTAGGGTTTGAGATGAGATGGTGCTGGTGAAGATGTTGATGGAGATTGACCCCCTCCCGATGATACGATCGTTGGTGATGACGATGGTGATGATTTCCCCCTCCCAAAGGGAAGCACTAGTGCAGAACCAGGCAATAGCACCGGTTCGTAAGGCCCTTTAGTGCCGGTTCGGTAACCGTCACTAAAGTGTGGGCACTAAAGGTCCCCCCCTTAATACCGGTTCAGCACGAACCGGTGCTAAAGGGCAACCACGTGGCACGAGCCAGCTCCGGGGCAGGGATCCCTTTAGTACCGGTTGGTGACACCAACCGGTATTAAAAGGTTGGGGGGTTTGGGGTTTATGATTTCTTTTTCATTTAATTTTGTGTTTTCCATTTAATTCTTTTTCGTTTGATGGTATTTTACGATACTACATATTGTACACATTATGCATATATATAAATAGAATTTCTAGTAGAACCGATCATATATATATATATATATATATATATATATCATCGAATGTCTCACAACCACCATTAATTAATTCACACATATATACACACATGTATATATATATACAATTAGCTAGCTATATACAATTTCTCCTAATTGGTGCCTTCGGAGCCAGTGGCATTACCCAAATTGGTGCCTTCGGAGCACGATAACAATTGGAAGTGGTTCATGGGGGCGGTAGCGGGTAATAGTATTATTCTTTAGGATCTATGACCTGGTCAATCAAAAATCCCGCAATTTCCTCTTGAATTGCCTCTATGCGCTCCTCTTTTAGGAGCTTCTCCCGCACCTCTATGAACTGTTAAGAAGGAGATCAATATGCATGTGTATTAGTTGTTTGACTTGATATATCGATAATGGTGTAAAAATTGTGAATAGTGTTCTGACAAACGTACCCACTCCTGTCTTTGAGATCTGCTCCTTTCGGACGCCATCATGCGAATGTTCTCTCAAACATAGTATGCACATAGATTATTCCCCGGCGCCTGCTTCAGGGCCTTTGCGAGAATGGAATTTGATCAGATAATAATTAATCAAGCATAAAGCACCGAAAACACCAAATTAATACAATACATATAGTTCATACATAAAGTTCATACAACACTTAAATGCAACAAACAAATAACTCTCTAGTTAAAGAATTTAAATCCAACAACAAATGCGATCAAGATCGCAACTAAGGTAACAATTGATCCAACAGCATAATGATACCAAGCCTCACTATGATTGGCATATTTTCTAATCTTTCTAATCTTCAACCGCATTTTCTCCATCTTAATCTTGTGATCATCGATGACATCGGCAACATGCAACTCCAATTCCATCTTCTCCCCCTCAATTCTTTTCAATTTTTCTTTCAAATCCTCGTTTTCTCTTTCAACTAAATTTAACCTCTCGACAATAGGGTCGGTTGGAATTTCCGGTTCAACTACCTCCTACATACAAATATCTATGTCAGCTTGATGGGCATAATTTGTCATAAACACGAAATGCAACAAATAGTTTTAAAAGAGAATATACCACATCCGAATCATAACAAGGGCGAGGGCCGACGGGGACGGATATCAAAACCATGCCACTATGTATAACAAACAACATACGGGTAAGATAATTATACGAGTAACTATATATCCAAATCACACAAACATCAATTTTTTATATAAAAATTCATGAACTAGAGGCTCACCACAAGGTGGTGCCGGCGACGGGACAGTGCGGGCGATCGACGGTGGTTACGACGGAGATTTAGAAGGCACTAAGTAAACCACACCTACATATGCAAACTAAGTGTTATTTTGACCTCAATTTGCATATAAATCAAATACTACCACATATAATTCCTCCCAAATTACTAAAACCCACAATTAATCACTATATAAACCAATGCAAGAGCTAATCTAGCAATGAGAGATGAAAGGACAAAGTTGCTAACCTTTGTGATCATTTGAATGGATGGGGGCCTGCAAATCTTGACAAATTTGGGGCAAATTTTGTGATGAACTCGAGAGGAAGAAGGGAAGAACAGAGGAGAGGGAGAGGGGAAAGGGGGAAGAACAGAGTGCTAGTGGACGAAGGGTTTATATAGGACGACCTTTAGTATCGGTTCGTGGCACGAACCGGTACTAAAGGTGCTGGAGGGGCCCCACTCTGACAACATCCTGCCACCACTCTCATTAGTACCGGTTCGTGGCACGAACCGGTGCTAAAGGTTCACCACGAACCGGTACTAATGATGTCCGCCTGCCTAGCCGTTGGAACCAGCACTAATGGACACATTAGTGCCGGCTCAAATTCAAACCGGCACTAATGTGCTTCACATTTGACCCTTTTTCTACTAGTGAAGTTTCCCCAGCAGAATAGCTCTGCCGAAGCCCTAGATTGGTTCCGCCAAGGTTCCGCCTCGTGGCGGCGGAGTTTCGTCCCGTGAGCTTGCTTATGATTTTTTCCTCGACGAAATACTCCATATAGCCAAAGATGGGCATCGGAGGGCCACCAGGGGGCCCACGAAGCAGGGGGTAGGGCGCGCCCCCACCTTCATGGACGGTGGTGGCCCCCTATGGTACTTTCTTCGCCCAATATTTTTATATGTTTTGAAAATAATTCCCGTGGAATTTCAGGACTTTTGGAGATGTGTGCAGAATAGGTCTCTAATATTTTCTCCTTTTCCAGCCCAGAATTCCAACTGCCGGCATTCCCCCTCTTCATGTAAACCTTGTAAAATAAGAGATAAAAGGCATAAGTATTGTGACATAATGTGTAATAACAGCCCATAATGCAATAAATATCGATATAAAATCATGATGCAAAATGGACGTATCAAGGCCTTCCTCCGCATCCAACCCCACTTCGGCTGTGGCTCAAGGTCTTCAACGTGAAGCCAAAGGTGGTGGAGGGCCAGCATGCGGAGTGCGGAGGCGCCATGGTGAGTAAGCTGACCAATGTCTCCTGGCCAAAAGGTACTTTCGTGGAGACTGTCAAGGAGTGGCAGAAACTATGGTTCTACATCACAGAGCCCCGCGGAGCCACCTAGGCCGCGGCTGCCGAATTCAACTCCGGAGCTCCAATGCAGCTCACCTCCTGGATTGAGAAGGGCCCGAATTGGTCGTCGTCATACGAGCTGATAGCGCTGCAAACATGCATTCAAAGCATGTTGGACAAAAACATTAATCTCGTCGATGTAATCCAAGTGATGCTAGTTCACCGGATTCTCCCATGCCAAATCCGAAGTCGCCCTTTATGGGATTTCAATCCCAAGAAGCACCAAACTCTGGACAGGCTCTTCAGAACCACTCAAGAAGATTCCTGGAAGTTGCTCTTCAAAGGAAACGAGACACCGCCAGCCGTAGACTCGGACCGCGGACACGACATTAACCACCCCGCCAACGAGGTAAGCCTTTAACACATCCTCTACTTGCTTGTTTCAAGGATGATATCTAAACTTTTATTATCATTGCTTCTTCAGGAATGGATGGCGAGGGCGAAGCGGATTCGGTGTCCGGCTCCGCTACCTGAGGAACCAGTCATCCCGCATCTGGCGAAGATGCTGGTACCGGTGCCCTATAAGGCGCCGGAGGAGAAGGCCAAGAAGAAGGCCAAGGGGGTCCGGAGTGGCCCTCGCCGCAAAGGCACTTCGGACGTGACGTCCGAAGACAAGACACGTTCCTCCGCCGCCGAAGACGACGATGAGAAGGAGGAGGAGGAAGAGGGCGGCCTCCACAAATCTGGAGGCAGAGGCACCCAAGAGGGGGAAAGTCCCTCTCGCGGATAACTCCGCCTGGGACGTCGACAGCAGTCCAGAGCAGAGCCCCCGGAACAAGCCCCTGGACGCATCATGAGTACTAAGAACCTGCACTCGTCTATTCATCCGGCCTCTCCACTTTATGGTATTAATATGGTTAATCATGTTATTGCAGTCCGGCCCATGACAGCTCCGAGTGATCCTCATCAAGAGGCTCGTTGGATTCAAAGGCAATGGCCAGCGAGACACCGCCGGCCGCTTACTCTCCCAAGGCCAAGGGAGATGATGAGGTGTTGTCCCAAAGGACCTTCCTAGGCCAGGGAGAGCTTCAGGAGGCTGTCACGGTGGCGCCAGGAGGCAAGACCTCGGCTTCCAGACAAATGGGGAAGCAGATCCCCATGGTAACTGAGGGCGGGTGGCTTGATCAGTTCGGCCCCCAGCCGAATACAATTCCGGAGACCCATGCGGATCCAAAATATGGTGAACAACCTCCTTCGAAAGAAGGGGGTATGCCTGTTCCACCGGTGACCTCTGTCCAACCAGAGGCATCGGATAATCTACTGGAAGCGCTACAAGGCGCTTCCATTGTGGAGGAACACTGTATCCTTATGGGTACGGTGATTGAGAAGGTTCGGTCCGTCAAGAGCGGACTGACCGAAGCCTGCAGTGGCCTGCTGACAGGTTTTGAGGTAAGCAGCGCAACAGGGAAAATCCCAATATAGACAGTAGCCTCTGAGACACTTTCCAGTGTTCGAAAAGAAAAGCCAGACATATGATCAATTAAATTTCGCAGGAAACTAACTAAAATGTGTCTGATGTGAATAAGCAGGCTTCGTTGCTGGCCGCGACCTCACACACTGCCGAAGTCTCCGGCCTGAAGCAGAGACGGGAACGGGCCGAGGTGGAGCTCGGCCAAGCGAGGAAGCAGCTAGAAGACCAGCAAGGTATGTGATGACTCGCTATATATTCGGAAAGAATAGATGATGTATGTTGACCGTAATGTCATGATATGTGTAGGGGCGACGACCGAGGTCGAGGCCCTTAAAAAGTACCTGGCCGAAGCCGAGGGGATAGCTGTCAAGGAGCAGGCTGCTCGTAAGAAGCTTAAGGCCCGGCTGAACGAGGTCCAGCAAGAGCTCCAGGATGCTGTGAACAAGTATGAGGCCCTGGAGGGCGATTTTTGGGCTCGAGAGACCGAACTCCCCAAGGCTCATCAAAGCGCGGAAGCGGCCCGGGTTGAAGCCCAAGGTGCCCTCCAAGAGATCCAGGCGGCCAAGAAGATCGCGGCGGGTAAGGCGTTTAGTATGCAAAGCAAGTATGTGAAGAAGTATTTCTTACTAACCCGGATTCGGAGTTCTCCAGAGGCGTTTGCAGATCTGCCGCGCAGTGTGCCCGACGCTGCAGAGTTCTTCCGAGCCGAAGAAGGGAGCTCGACAGAGAAGCTGATCTGGTCGCAGTACCTTGCGCCAGAGCATCCCGTGCCCTTCACCGATCAGCTAAAACAGCTGGTTGAGCTGCATAGGGTGGCCGAACTGGCCATGAAGGATTTGATAATCCGGTTGTGGCCTGCCGAAGCTATGCCCGACAGCTACTTCAGGCTCATGAAGCGGATGGTGAATGCCTGTCCTCGGCTGGACGTCGTCAAGCGATTGGCCTGCATTGAAGGTGCGCCCATGGCCTTCGCCCGCGTCAAGGTGTGGTGGGCGAAGATGGACGCCGTCAAGCTGACAACCGAGGGGCCGCCATAGGGCAAGGAGCACCCCACGCCCGAGTGGTATTTTGCAGATGTCCTAGAGGGGTCTCGCATTGTAGCAACACAATGTGCGCAAGACATTATTTTCGAATGAATACATTCATGTTGTCTTTGCCTTGTATGATGAAACAAAATCATTATGTAATATAATTTTTTGTTATTTAAAAAAAAATCCTCCTGTGCGGCCGTGTTATGTGAAATCTGAGAGTTGGCCAGTCGTCGGCTTCTTCCCCCATGTAGGAAATACGGGGGTGTTTGGGATGTAATCTAAACACTCTTGATCCAATTGTTTGGTCCTTGAAGGAGGTGTTTAGCGTGACGAACCAGGCAATCGGACTATTCAGCTTTAGCACCCTCACTTAGCCATAGGAGTTTGACAAATAGAAATATAGGTGCACCCCCTAGTATCCAAACCAGGATGCTATAAACACTTGATCGGGTAAGTACCAATCCCTCGCTAATGCGGAAAAAATCTCTAAGGATTTGAGACCTTCGAAGAGCTGACTGGCTCTCGCCGCATCATGACAGTCAGATTTCGACTTTCTCTACTGAGGTGCTCACTCGGGTAAACTAGGGCACAATCGCAGTACTTCTCCCTTTACTACCCTAGCTAATACATCGGAATGTAAGGTAGTAAGCACAGGAGCTGGGCAACCCAACTATTGACCAAAGACATGATTCAGAGCCGATGCATATAGTGCTAAATTCAGGGTGCCGAACTGTACTATAAAAGTGTTCGGACTTTTGTTGCCATGTTGTGGGGCGCTATGAAGCCCCTGGCAAATTGAAACGCACTAGAGTGGGCGGGTGCTATCTGATAGAGTTACCAAAAAAGTAAATACAAAAAGGGAGAAAAAAGAAGAACAAGTAGTAAGCTAGAGCCGTAAAATTTGGGCCGCAAATTGTTTCTATTATAATTTCATTGGTGTGTTAAAGCACATTTATACAAGTAGTGCAATAAGCAGAAGGCTATTTACTATGCCTTAACCAAGGGAGAGCTGCGTGTGGGTCCTGAAAATAGGTAAAGGGGTCATTAAAGAAACCACCAAAAGATTCCCTAGTACATCCATGCTTCTTGTCGTCTTGGTGTTTTTATCCTTCGAAAAGAATCGATGGTCAAGCCATCAGGAAAGGCCTGTGAAAAAGTAACCTGAAAAAAGGGGAAAAGGAAACAGTGAAAGTGTGTGTGCCTGGGGCGGTCGAGCCATATTGCGGATCACAAGCTGGTTATGCCTCCATCCGTGCCCATGGTATTTTTAGTGCGTAGTTATGTACGCGCGGTAAAATTGCCGCCACTTGGTTGGGACTGGGACGGAGGCCGAATTGCTGGTCGAGCTCTTGACGAGACAAGCTGTCCTGCTGCAGAATGGTCCGAACTCTCTTGACAGTGTCCGGGGAATCGGCTGCCGAATTAAGGTTCTGCTTAAAAAGGCCGCTCTATACTTCTGCCGCAAAGGCAGCGGTGTGCTCCTCGGTGCGGAGGGAGCGTTCTGTGTTTCCATTAACTGTTATGACTCCTCGTGCTCCGGGCATCTTGAGCTTAAGATAAGCATAGTGTGGTACCGCATTGAATCGAGCAAATGCAGTTCGTCCGAGAAGTGCATGGTAGCCACTTTGAAAGGGGACGATATCGAAGATTAACTCCTCGCTTAGGAAATTGTCCGGAGATCCGAAGACAACCTCTAGTGTGATTGAGCCCATACAGTGGGCCTCTACACCTGGTATGACTCCTTTAAAGGTAGTTTTTGTGGGCTTGATCCGTGATGGATTAATGCCCATTTTGCATAGTGTATCCTAATAAAGCAAGTTGAGGCTGCTGCCACCGTCCATCAGGACTCACGTCAGGTGGAACCCATCAATTATTGGGTCCAAGACCAGTACGGCTGAACCGCCATGACGGATACTGGTCGGATGATCCCGGCAATCAAAAGTGATCGGGCATGATGACCATGGATTAAATTTTGGGGTGACTGGCTCTATCGCGTAGACGTCCCTGAGCGCACGCTTGCACTCCCTCTTGGGGATGTGGGTAGCATATATCACGTTCACCGTTTTGACCCGAGGGGGAAATTTCTTCTATCCCCCTGTGTTCGGTGGTCGGGGCTCCTCCTCGTCGTCTTCGCTTTGCGATCCCCTTCTCCTTGCTTTCGGCATTTAACCTGCCGGCCTGTTTAAAAACCCAACAATCTCTATTGGTATGATTGGGTGGTTTGTCTGGGGTGCCGTGAATCTGGCACGGACGATCAAGTATGCGGTCCAAGCTAGATGAGCCCGAATTGTTCTTTTTGAACGGCTTCTTCCGCTGACCAGACTTAGAGCCACTGAATCCGGCATTGACCGCCGTATCCCCGGTGTTGCCATTGTTGTTTCAGCGCTTGTATCTATCGCGTCGAGACTTTCCATTGCTATTTTTGGCTTCAGGGGTGCCGGCGTCGCTTGCATTGTTTTTGCTACGGGCCAGCCAACTATCCTCACCCTCACAAATGTGGGTCATGAGTGCCGTGAGGGCCGCCATAGACTTTGGATTTTCTTGGCCGAGGTGGCGGGCGAGCCATCGCGGATGCTGTGTTTAAAGGCCGCTAGGGCTATGGCATCTGGACAGTCGACGATCTAGTTCTTTTTAGTTAAGAACCTAGTCCAGAATTTCCTGGCGGACTCTCCAGGCTGTTGAACTATATGGCTTAGGTCATTAGCGTCCGAAGGCCGAACGTATGTACCTTGGAAGTTATCAAGGAAGGCTTCTTCCAAGTCCTCCCAGCTGCCGATGGAATTTTCAGGCAGGCTGTTCAACCAGTGCCTGGCTGGTCCTTTGAGTTTTATGGGGAGGTATTTAATGGCATGAAGGTCATCGTCGCGGGCCATATGAATATGGAGAATGAAGTCTTCGATCCATACCGCGGGGTCTGTGGTTCCATCGTATGATTCTATATTCAGGGTTTGAACCCTTCTAGGAATTCATGTTCCATTACTTCGTCAGTAAAGAAAAGAGGGTGTGCGGCGCCTCTATATCGGGCCGCATCGCGACTTAGCTCTGATGGAGTCCGTCTGTGGCTTCCAGCCCGCACATGACTAGGTTTGTCACGTCTGAATAGATAGTTGTCGTCGCGTGTCGAGGCACGTCCTCACGATCCGTAGATCGATCTGGTATGTCCTGCTTTATTGTTCAGGTCCTGCGAAAGGTCATATGTATGACCGCGAGCTATTTTACCTCTGCCTTTGTGATGAGGTGGGGCGGGCTGGTGTTTGGCTTGAGTTGCCGTTTTATCCTGACTATGTGGTGGTCGGTCAGCCGGATTGCGCGATGGTCGTATGTGCTCCGGAACCTCGTCGTCGAACTGAGGTAGCAATTTGCGCTTCGGGTAGCTTTTGGCTGGGTGCTTGAGGCCGTATTCTTCGGCTGCTAGGGCATCAGTCCATTTATCGTTGAACAGATCTTGGTCAGCTTGAAGCTACTGCTGCTTCTTTTTTAGGCTCCTTGAAGTGGCTATTAGCTGGCGCTTGAAGCGCTCTTGCTCAAGAGGTTCCTCAGGCACGATAAAATCCTCAGTGCCGAGGCTCGCCTCGTCCTCGGAGAGCGGAAGATAATTACTGTCCTCCAAGTCTTCGTTCGTGGCCTGTATACCAGGGCTAACTTTCCCATCCTCCCGTTCATCATGTTCGGCAGTTGTGGCAATGGGGTCTTCATTTTCTTCAGCACCTTCCGGAGTGTTATCTTCTCCTGTGTCGGTGTTGCTGTCGATGAGAACGACACCTATGGGATCACTGGGATCCCTTCTCCGGTCGGCGGGCACGGGGTCGTGAGAAGAGCAGTTTTAGGAGCAAGCACACGGGTCGTTTACCCAGGTCAGGGCTGCGAGGATGCGTAAAACCCAAGTCCTGCTTTGGTGGATGTATTGAGTGTTCTTGAGCTTTTTGAACTAGCTACGGTGGTTGTGCCGTCCCAAAAAGCCGAATCCCTCTCCTGGTCACCTAGGGCCTCCTTTTATAGGAAAAAGGGGTTGCCACAGTGGCACATAGGAGGTGGAAAGGCCTACAGTGCGCGAGCTTATCGCACTGCATTACGGGACAAAGTGCATTAAATGCGCTACGTAGGTGTCCATTAGCTTTATCGGGGATGGGAACGAGGCCCGTCCCGTCCGTCGCCGCTTCGCCTTGCTTCGACACACGCCCAGACCAGCGATGCATGCAGCGCCATGTAGGCAGGCAGGCAGCTGAGGTGGCACGGTGGTAGGGCCTTCATGAAGATCTGCATGCCGCCACGCAGGTGCTTGCTGATTTGGCCTGGAAGCTGCATGTTTCCACGCAGGTGCCTACCCAGCTGGTTGGGCTGGCAGCTGCATGCGAACGGCGGTGGAGTCTCGGTTGATGCGGGCCTGGCAGTGGCCCTGCTGATGCCCTCGGCAAGGGTCTTGTCGGGGGCCCAGCAAGGGTCTTGCCATGTCATTGTTGTCATCCCTGGCAAGGGTATTGCTGGGGGTCTTGTGGATTTCCTCGGCTAGGATCCTGCTGAGGGTCGTCGTCTTCTAATCCTCGTCTGATCTTGTGTTTATGATCTTGACGAAGATTTGCATGCCACCACAGAGGCGCCTCTCGAGCCTTGGTCCCAATGCAGTTGTTTGGGTCGGAGCCTGTGGGCTCAAGGGTGGCTCGCTCTGCTGGTGTTGGGCAAGTTGCCCCGGCAAGGCTCTTGCCGAGGCTGCGGGGGGCCACCTCGGCAAGGATCTTGCCGATGGAGTCCACCTCGCCCTCTTGCCCTCCCGCGCTTTTGGTCTTGGCGTCGCCTTGGTTGTCTTGTGCTTGGGCTTCTCTCCGGCTTCCCTCCTCTGCCCTGCTAAGTGTGGCCGCGGCGCGTGGCTCTGACTGCCCGTGCACAAGTAAATGGGTCAAAAAGGAGAGCCCCTACTTTTGTACACCGACAGGAGCCCCCGGGCCTGGGCCATTCATAAGGGCGACACGTTGTTGGGCTAGGCCCAGAGCGGTGCGCGGGCAGGTGGGGCAGATTTTACCGTAGTAACTTCTCGTCCGCTGCGCTTCCCCATGACCCGTGTTGAACGCTCGACATGGAGGGTCGTGCATGACACGAGGGTCGTGCGTGGGGCGGTTCTCGCACGCATGCGTCACATCGTGGTAAAGAGGCGGCCCGTGCCTTCCCCGTAAAAAATGAAATGGCCGCGAGCACGCTGCTCATTTACCCCTTGCGTCTTCTCCAATCTCAGAGCCGCCGTTCCTTCCTTATTCCTCAAACACTTGATCGCCGCCGCTGCACCTTCGCTGCCCTTTCCCTTCCACCGCTCGCAGTCGCCATGGCACCCAAGACTGGCAAGGGCAAGGGAGCGGCCAAGAATGCCGGAGAAGCGGAGCCGCCGGAGAATGAGTTGGCTGCGCGGCGGATGGAGCTCGCCTACTTTCCCTTGACGGTCGACGCGGCCCACCTTCGGGACAACTTCAAGCCGCTGTGGGGGGTCAAGACGGGGGGAGAGATGACAGGGCACCCTGCCACATGCGTCATCCTCACCAACTGCGGCAAAGCTGCCCCGAATCGGTATCTGTTCTTTGTCGATTACTTCTCCTGCGGCCTCTGCCCCCCTTCTCCGATTTCTTCAATGAGATCATGCATACCTTCGGCTTACATCTCCTGGATTTTACCCCAAATGCCGTGGTGTGCATGGCTCTCTTCGCCCATCTCTGCGAGTGCTTCGTCGGAGTGCACCCCAATACGATGCTCTTTCGCCACTAGATCCAGCAGGGAGGCGCCAACTCCGGTTGTGTCACCTGGATCCCGAGGTCCAAGGTGACATACTCGGAGGGCGCTCAGAAGTAGAGGTGGGAGGAGTGGCGGGGCTGGTGGTGCTGGATTGAAGAGTAGGATCCAAAAGAGTTCTGCCGGGTTCGCCAGGAGCCGCTAGTTCGCGGAAACGTTTGGAGCAGTGTCGATGTTGACAACGCGAAGCTCACAGTCGCCACCACCAGGATTCTTCGCCTCACCGAGGCCAGGCTCACCCTTGAGATGATCGGGGCGGATTTCATCTGTCGCCGAATCACTCCGCTGCATAACAAGGGGAGGCCGGCCTGGCTCTTCACGAACGCGGCGGGCATCATGCGACTCCACCCCGGCCTCGGCCACAACTTCACCGTGTTGGTGCATGCCCACTTCTGCCAGCGGCTCTTCCAGCTCGATGTGGACCGCGACGGCAAGGCCGAGAGGTCCGGCAGGGCTGCGAAGGCAGGCAAGGTCGTCAAGGGGCCCTTGTTTGGGTTGCCGGCGGGGGTTGTCCCGCTGAGCAACAACTCGTGCCAGACCAACATCATCGCCATGATGCCGGACTACAACACGCACGGCCAGAGGAGTGGGTGCAGGAGTTTTTTGACACCCTAGAGGAGAAGTACATCCGCGAGGAGCCGCGGCTCGTCCAGGACACCACCCAGTCGGAGCTGGACTACATCTCCGCCAGGGCGGCAGAGGCGGAGCTCGCCAGGGAGGCCGGCAGCGTTGGTGGTGTGGAGGACAAAGTTGCGGCAGCCGCAGAAGAGAAGGAGCTCGCCCTGTGGGCGGAGTCCGCTGGGGAGGCTAGCAGTGCCGGCACCAGGGCTCCTCTCATTGGAGACGACGACGACGAGCCGTCCGAGGAGGAGGCTGAAGCTGTCGAGCCCCCAACCGCGGGAAAAGGGCGAGTCCTGCGACGGGCCACCTCCGGCGAGCCGGTTCGGCCTGGCAGGGCCATGCCACCCCAGCAAGCCCAAGAGATGTTCGAGCGCCAAACGAGGGCCGCGACAGCGAAGAAGTTGGTGAAGCCCGCGGTGGCAAAGAAGAAAGCATCTGCTTCTTCTCCGTCTAAGCGCTCCCCAACTCCATCTACTTCCCCTCCTCTGGCAGGTGACGACACGGAGGTCTTCTTCGACCTCGGGTCTCTTAGCCCGGGGAGGAAGAGGAAGGCAGCGGAAGAAGAAACGGAGGACGAGTACGTGCTTCAACCCTTGTCATCTCCGTCCCTTCGGGACGTATCTCTTTTCTTGACTTGGCTACATCTTGGCAGGGGTACGGAGACACTGGCCCAGAGAGTGAAGAGGACCAGGTCTTCGGCGGGCGGCCAGCCCCCGACGGGCACCTCTAAGGTGCCACTGGTGGTGGTGAGCAGCCCAGACAGCAGCCCCCGGCACAGCCCCCAGCGTAAGCTCATCACTCACTCCCCGTCGACGTGTGCCAAGGGAACGATCCTTGGTGCTGACCTTGTCGTGATCGCAGGAGGAGGACAGCAGCAGGAGGAGCCACTGAGGGCTACCCCCAACACGCCGCCTCCGTCAACCACGCCACCCCGAGGGGCGTCCCCGGCAAGGGCGCCAAGCACCGAGCCCATGCACACGGAGGAGGAGGAGGCAAGCTTGGGCACCGGCGGCCGCACCTCGATGCCTGATGCTGGCGGAGAGGGCGCCTCTGCTTCCCATCCCGGCACGGGTAAGACACTCGACTTCCATCCCTTCTCTTTTACTTGAATCTTGGTCTTGGCTTCACTTCACTCCCCCCCCCCTTCCGATATCCAAATCCTCTCCTGGCGGACTGGGAGGACCTGGACACCGTCATCGAGGATGTCGCCAAGAACGCTGTGGCGGAGGCCGAGAAGATTGCCGCCGAGGAGGCCGCCAAGGGTGCTGCCGAGGACGCCGCCAAGTGGCCTGCCGGGGAGCCCGGCAAGGCTACTGCCGAGGAGGCCGGCAAGGGACCTGCCGAGGAAGCCGGCGAGCCCGTTGCCAAGGAGGAGGGGGCTGATGACCGGCCTTCCTCCTCCGCTACCTCTGGCTCTGGCAGGTACCTCAGGGTGAGCGACGACCTTTTCGTCCACCTCCCAGGGTCGTTGAGCTCTAGGGCGCCCATCGAGGGGGAGGTGTTCGACGAAGAGGTGCTTGCCGCCGACGGGCTCGAGGTTGTGGACGAGCCGAGTGCCGGTGGCGATGGTTCTCAAGAGGAGCAGTTTCTCCAGGCCATGGGCGCCAACTTCTGGGAGCCCCAGGTGCTCCACCGTGCCCGCCTGGACAAGGCCAAGTCCAGGACGGCAACGGTGGACAAGGCGGAGGCGGACCTCAAGGTACGCATCGCCGAGATGCAGGCTTGGTTCTGCCAAGCTTGTGAGGAGCTGAAGGCCGCCTAAGGCGAGCTGGCCAAGCGTGAGGTGGAGCTCACCATGAAGCAGGCCGACATTGAGAAGGCCCAAGAGACGGCGGAGAGCTTCGCCACCGCAGTCGAGGCCGCTCGAGCCCAGCACTAGGCCGTGCTAAACTCCCAGGAGGAGGACCTTGCCGTGCGTGAGGAGAAGCTTGTCGCAACGCTCCGTGGCAAGGATGAGGAGGTGGAGAAGCTCATCGTGGAGCGGTCCCAGGGGCTGGAGCAGAGGCACATGGAGGCACTCAATGCCCAGGCTCAGGTTCACGCCGACAAGATGAAGGAGCTGGAGGTGGAGCGGGATGGGCTGAAAAACCAGGTCCTGACACTGTGCAAGGAGAAGGACACACTCAACAGCGCTCTGGCGGAGGTGTGGGGCGCGGTCCTCAGCAGGGCTAGGGAGCTCTCCGAGGCCAAAAAACTCCATCAAAGACCTCAAGCTGAAGCTGGAGGGTCTCGAGGGGATGTTGTCAGAGAGCAAGGCCCGGGAGGAGACCCTGACCAAGAATCTGGAGACCGAGAAGCAGCTGCGGAAGGATGACGCCCTCACCCACAAGGAGCACATGGAGGGCGAGAACCGCTGGATCAATCACCTCACCGCCGTTGCCGACAAGGCCACCACGCAGCTGGCTACCATGGGGATACCGGATGTGAGGTATGCCCTGGAGCCGAACTTGAGCGCCAACTGCAGCCTGACCCTGTTCTTTGAGAGGGTTGTCGGTGCCTTGGAGCGGCTTCGTGCCAATCGGGCAGCCTCGCTGGCCAACGAAGCCCGGAGGCTTTGCCAGGGTGCCATGACCAAGGTTCTCACCAAGATGGTGTACTGGAACCCCAACCTCGACTTTGACACCGCGCTGGGCAGCTTGCCGGTGGGTGTGTACCTCGCGGCGCTCAAGGACTGTATCAAGCCCATCATCAGCCGCATCGGAGAAATCGAGAGGGTAGAGGGCCAACGCCAAGATTAGGCACCCCGTCTCCCACTGCCGCTGCAGGTTCATGACCAAGACAGTTTTTATCTGTAGTTAGAACCGCAACAACAATTGATGTAATATAACTCTGCAGCACTTTTGGTACGATGCATGTTATCTTCCTGTTCAATCTTCCCTTTGTATGTTTACCCTATGTTAAACGGGTAGGCTTGCCGGCACGTAAACCCAGGGCGGCACCTTGAGGACAGATCCCCAATGGCCTGCCGGGTGTGCTTGCTGCTGAGCGAACCACCTTACCGCTCTCAACACAGCTGCTTGAACTGTCGAGCTTGACTCGAGTCAGAATCGAGAGTGTTGCCAATTGCGGAAGGCTACCCTACCACTCTCGACGCGGCCGCTTGAGCTGTTGAGCGGACTCGAAACAGAACAAGGGCGTTGCCAATTGCGGCAGGGCCCCTTTGTGTGCAGGCTTTCATACATGGGCCAGGACCTTCGAGGACAATAACCTCATATATAAAAAGGAAATTGCTTAAGGTTTCGTATGACTTAGCTTTCCTGTCATCGCACCGGCGTCCTTCGCGCTTGCAGGCGGCGTCGTTCCCTTGGCCGTCTTCTTCTCCGGAAGCCATGGCCACGAGAAACTGCTAAGCCGGCCGCTAGACCAGATTCTCACAACTGCACCCCTACCTGGCGCGCCAAAGAAGTCGGTGAGAACGACAGCTATGGGATCACTGGGATCCCTTCTACGGTCGGCGGGTGCGGGGTCATGAGAAGAGCTGGTTTAGGAGCAAGCACACGGGTCGTTTACCCAGGTTCGTGCTGTGAGGATGCGTAAAACCCTAGTCCTGCTTTGGTGGATGTATTGAGTGTTCTTGAGCTTTTTGAACTAGCTACGGTGGTTGTGCCATCCCAAAAAGCCGATCCCCCTCCTAGTCGCCTCGGGCCTCCTTTTATAGCAAAAAGGGGTTGCCAGAGTGGCACACAGGAGGTGGAAAGGCCTACAGTGCGCGAGCTTGTCGCACGGCATTACGGGACAAAGTGCATTAAATGCGCTACGTAGGTGTCCATTAGCTTTATCGGGGATGGGAACGAGGCCCGTCCTGTCTGTCGCCTCTTTGCTTTGCTTCGACACGCGCCCAGACCAGCGATGCATACATTGCCATGTAGGCAGGCAGGCAGCTGTGAAAGTGCGTTATATCGACTAGAGGGGGGTGAATAGGCGATTTTTATGAAATTCTTCCTGGGGAATTTGCCGATGAGGAAATTCCTTAGCGAAGAACTACTAGCAGCGGAATAAGTACTCAAAAGTAAACACAACAGAATACAAGCATAGTCATCATGATGAAATGAAGACAGGCACAGAGCACAGGAAGCGTAATCACAGGATAACTCAGGATGAAGACAAACAGACTGAAGAAATTGAACTGGGGAAATTGAGAAAGTCTTCAGTCAAAGTCTTCAAACACATATATGAACAAACATACATCACAGTTATGAGGAAATGAAAGAGTTGAGGAAATAGAACCAGTAAGCTCGGTGAAGACAATGATTTGGTAGACCAGTTCCAACTGCTGTCTCAGTTGTACGTCTGGTTGGAGCGGCTGAGTATTTAAACTCGAGGACACATAGTCCCGGACACCCAGTCAAGGACACTTAGTCCAAGACACCCAGTCCTCACCGTATTCTCCTTGAACTAAGGTCACACAGACCTCATCCAATCACTCGTGGTAAGTGTTCAGGCGACTTCCAAACCTTCACAAACTTGGTCACCCGGCGATCCACAATTCCTCTTGGATGCTCTAGACCATGACGCCTAACCGTTTGGAAGAAGCACAGTCTTCAAAGGTAACAAGCGTTGGATCCACACAGGATCAATCTCTTCAGTGATGCTCAATCACTTGGGGTTTGTAGGTGTTTGGGTTTTGGGTTTTTGGTTTTTCCTCATTTGATGATTTTCGCTCAAAGTCCTCGGAGGATGGGTTGCTCTCAAATGACAAGTGTCGGTTTCTTTTGGAGCAGCCTCACGCTAGTGGTTGTAGGGGGCGGCTATTTATAGCCTAGGGAGCAGCCCGACATGATAAGACATAAATGCCCTTCAATGATATGACCGTTAGGTGGATAGATATTTTGGAAGAGCTGGCGCATAGCACGGCAACGGTCGGAATTTTGAGTACCAAAATCCTCATGGCTATCATGTTCCTCACTGTGTAGGCAATCCGCACTAGCGAATTCCTAACTCCTCAGTTAGGACAAATTCCTCAGAGACCAGAAGAACTTCGTCTCTGTCACTGAAGAAATTGACTGAACTGTATGAGATTTTCAATGGCTTCACTCGAAGGGATTGGTAGGTGTAGGATTTTGAGTTGAGCATCACATGGAAATTTTTCCTTAGTATTTCCTCGACCCCCTTTAACAGTACGGTGTTTCCTATGACTCAAGAAAGAGAAAAACAAAACTATGAAAACGAAAGTCTTCAAGCTTCATATTCCTCTCATGAATATCAAGTCTTCACGGACACACCAATTTCTTCACTTTCAAAGTCTTCATGAAAGTCTTCAAAAATACCAAAATCTTCAGTCGAAGATATTCATTTTTAGGGGTCGACTTTTCCTATAAATATCAAACTCCTCATAGACTTATAGACCTGTGTACACTCACACACGCATTAGTCCCTTAACCTATAAGTCTTCAATACACCAAAATCACTAAGGGGCACTAGATGCACTTACAAGCTGAGGTGGCGCGGTGGTAGGGCCTTCATGAAGATCTACATGCCGCCATGCAGGTGCTTGCTGATTTGGCCTGGAAGCTGCATGTTGCCACGCAGGTGCCTGCCCAGATGGTTGGGCTGGAAGCTGCATGCGAACGGCGGTGGAGTCTTGGCTGATGCGGGCCTGGCAGTGGCCCTACTGATGCCCTCGGCAAGGGTCTTGCCAGGGGGCCGGCAAGGGTCTTGCCATGGCGTTGCTGTCATCCCCGGCAAGGGTCTTGCCGGGGGTCTTGTGGATTTCCTCAGCTAGGATCCTGCCGAGGGTCGCTGTCTTCTAATCCTCATCTGATCTTGTGTTTATGATCTTGACGAAGATTTGCATGCCACCACAGAGGTTCCTCCCGAGCCTTGGTCCCAACGCAGTTGTTTGGGTCGGAGCATGTGGGCTCAAGGGTGGCTCGCTCTGCTGGTGTTGGGCAAGTTGCCCCGGCAAGGCTCTTGCCGAGGCTGCGGGGGGCCACCTCGGCAAGGATCTTGCCGATGGAGTCCACCTCGCCCTCTTGCCCTCCCGCGCTTTTGGTCTTGGCGTCGCCTTGGTTGTCTTGTGCTTCGGCTTCTCTCCGGCTTCCCTCCTTTGCCCTGCTAAGTGTGGCCGCAGCGCGTGTCTCTGACTGCCCCTGCACAAGTAAAGGGGTCACAAGGAGAGCCCCTACTTTTGTACACCGACAGTTGCTGTCTTTACTGCGGCGTGACTTAGAGTGGCACCGCTGATGCCGGCGCTTTGATTGTATCTCGGGAGGTTTATCCTCAACTAGATCTTCCTTGTCATCGCCGCTATTCTCTTTTGGTGCATCCACCATGTATACATCATACGAGGAAGTGGCCGTCCAGCGTCCGATGAATGGTGGGTTCTGGGCCTCTTCTTCTACGGCATCGTCGTCCATACCGTCAATGTCGTCGGAGCCGTAATCGAGCATGTCACTTAAGTCTTTGACAGTGGCTATGAAGTGGGTGGTGGGTGGCAAGCGAAATTCTCCATCATCAGCCTCCGGTTCGAACCGGACACAATTTGGCTATGAGCCCCCCGCTAAAGATAGTGCTCTTAACGAGTTTAGCATGTCGCCCAAAGGCAAGTGTCGGAAGATGTCCGTGGGGTTAAATTCGACGATTGATGACCGATCAAGCTCGATGTACACGGACACACAAGGTTCGGAACTTGTAGACAGAGAGGAGTCCGTAGCTCCAGTGACATAGATGTCACTTGAAGTTAAGTTTGTGTGCGGCTCCAACGCCGCTGAGTCTGCGGCTTCCGTGGCGGGGTTGAGCTTCCTGTATTCGGATGGCGCGATCTGCTCCGGATCTATGGCCAGAGCAGCTACACGTACTACCTCCTTTGTATGGACCGATGACAGATTTATGTCATGTTCATCATGGTGGCAGGGAGCGGCAGTCGTGGTCTCGAATCCGTCGAAGATCAAGTCTCCATGGATATCTGCGACATTGTTCAAGCTTCCGAATCTGACCTAATGGCCAGGGGCGTAGCTTTCGATCTGCTCCAGATGGCCAAGCGAGTTGGCCCGCAGTGCAAAGCCGCCGAACATGAAGATCTGTCCGGGGAGGAAGACCTCCCCTTGGACAGCATCGTTGTAAATGATGGAAGGAGACATCAAACCTCGTGATGACGGCACAGTGGAACTCTCAATGAAAGCACCAATGTCGGTGTCAAAACCGGCGGATCTCGGGTAGGGGGTCCCGAACTGTGCGTCTAGGATCGATAGTAACAGGAGATGGGGACACAATGTTTACCTAGGTTCAGGCCCTCTCTATGGAGGTAATGCCCTACTTCTTGCTTGATTGATCTTGATGAATATGAGTATTACAAGAGTTGATCTACCACGAGATCGTAATGGCTAAACCCTAAAAGTATAGCTTGTCTGACTATCATTATGAGGAGATCTCTACAGTCCTAGCGCTCCGGTTTATATAGACACAGGAGGGATCTAGGGTTACACGAGGTCGGTTAGAGAAATGAATCTTCATATTTGGTCGCCAAGCTTGCCTTCCAAGCCAAGGAGAGTCCCATCCGGACACGGTCAGAGTCTTCGGTCTTTGTATCTTCACGGCCCATCAGTCCGGCCCGGTCGGACGCCCGAGGACCCCTTAGTCCAGAACTCCCTCAAGGAGAACATTGTATTGAGATCCAAAGAGAGAGAAGAAGCCATCTAGCTAATAACTATGGACCCAAAGTTCTGTGGTAAACAACTCACACATCATCGGAGAGGCTGTGGTGTTGATGTACAAGCCCTCCGTGATCGATTCCCCCTCCGGCGGAGCTCCGGAAAAGGCCCCAAGATGGGATGTCTTTGGTACATAAGGTTGCGGCGGTGGAAATAGGGTTCCGTGGTGCTCCTGGATGTTTTCGGGGTATATGAATATATATAGGAGGAAGAAGTAGGTCGGTGGAGCTGTGAGGGGCCCACGAGGGTGGGGGCGCGCCCAGGGGGCTGGCGCGCCTCCCTGCCTCATGGCCACCTCGTTTCTTTCTTGACGTCTACTCCAAGTCCCCTAGATCACGTTTGTCCCAAAAAAAATGCTACCGAAGGTTTCATTCCGTTTGATATTCCTTTTCTGCGAAACACTGAAATAGGCAAAAAAAACAGGAATTTGCACTGGGCCTTGGGTTAGTAGGTTAGTCCCAAAAATAATATAAAACTATATAAATAAGCCCATTAACATCCAAAACAGATAATATAATAGCATGGAACAATCAAAAATTATAGATACATTGCAGACGTATCAATGATCATCCAAAGATTTAACCCATGAGTTGGGAAATTCCTTAGCATCATTTTCATCCTTTCCCAAGATTGTGCAACATGCTCATGTTCAAGTTTCTTGAAATTCATGATCTAGGTTCTAAGGGAAATAATTTTTGCCAGTGGAAAATACTTAGTGATAAAAGCATCTTTGCACTTATTCCAAGAATCGATACTATTGTGAGGCAAAGAAGAGAACCAATTTTTTGCAGAATCACGCAAAGAAAACGGAAATAATTTCATCTTCACCACATCATTGTCCACATCTTTTTTCTTTTGCATATCGCATAATTCCACGAAGGTATTAAGATGGGACATGACATCGTCATTACGAGTACCGGAAAATTGATCTTTCATAACAAGAGTTAACAAAGCAGTATTAATATCACAAGACTCTGCACTAGTGGTGGGAGGAGCAAGCGGAGTGCCAATAAATTCATTGTTGTTGGTATTTGATAAATCACATAACTTGGTGTTCTCTTGATTCATGATGACCGCACAACAAGATTGCACTCAAAAACAGATCTGGCAAGAAAACGGCAAAGGAAAAAGAGGGGTGAATAAAACGGCAAATTTTTGTGAAGTGGGGGAGAGGAAAACAAGAGGAAAATGGCAAATAATGTAAATTGCAAGGAGAAGAGATTTGTGATTAGGAACCTCGTATATGTTGAAGATCCTCCCCAGCAACAGCGCCAGAATTTGGCACGTGGCCGAGAGACTATCTTGACTTGATCCTCCCCGGCAACGGTGCCAGAAATTCCTTCTGATGTCTCTTATAGCTATGTCGGTATTTCCCCAAAGAGGAAGGGATGATGCAGCATAGTGGCGGTGGGTATTTCCCTCAGATATGAAACCAAGGTTATCAAACCAGTAGGAGAACCAAGCAACACAATGTAAACAGCCCCTATATACAAATAACAAATCCTCGCAACCCGGCGTTTTAAAGGGGTTGTCAATCCCTTCCGGGTATGGCGCCTCAAGATAGGCAAACGGACGTGAGATAAAATTATAGTAGATTAATAGATCGAACGCCAAATAAAATAAATAAGAATAAATTGCAGCAAGGTATTTTTTGTATTTTTGGTTTAATAGATCTGAAAATAAAAGCAAAGGAAAAGTAGATCGCAAAGGCAAATATATGAGAAAGAAACCCGGGGGCCGTAGGTTTCACTAGTGGCTTATCTCAAGAACAATAGCAATTGGTGGGTGAACAAATTACTATTGGGCAATTGATAGAACTTCAAATACTCATGACGATATCCAGGCAATGATCATTATATAGGCATCATGTCCAAGATTAGTAGACCGACTCCTGCGTGCATCTACTACTATTACTCCACACATCGACCGCTATCGAGCATGCATCTAGTGTATTAAGTTCATGGAGAAACAGAGTAATGCAATAAGAACGATGACATGATGTAGACAAGATCTATCTATGTAGAGATAGACCCCATCGTTTTATCCTTAGTAGCAATGATACATACGTGTCAGTTCCCCTTCTGTCACTGGGATCAAGCACTGTAAGATCAAACCCACTACAAAGCACCTCTTCCCATTGCCAGATAAATAGATTAAGTTGGCCAAACAAAACAGAAATATCGGAGAAGAAATATGAGGCTATAAGCAATCATGCATAAAATTGATCAAAGAAACTCAAATACTTTCATGGATATAAAAATATAGATCTGATAATAAACTCAAAGTTCATTAGATCCCAACAAACACACCGCAAAAGAGTTACATCATATGATCTCTAAGAGACCATTGTATTGAGAATCAAGAGAGAGAGGGAGCCATCTAGCTACTAACTATGGACCCGAAGGTCTACAAAGAACTACTCACGCATCATCGGAGAGGCACCAATGGAGGTGGTGAACCCCATCCGAGATGGTGTCTAGATTGGATCTGGTGGTTCTGGACTCTACGGCGGCTAGATGAATATTTCATAGACTCCCCTAGGGTTTTGGGAATATTGGGGTATTTATGGAGCAAAGAGGCGGTCCGGGGGCACCCGAGGTGGGCACAACCCACTAGGTCATGCCTGGGCCTCCCGGCGCGCCCTGGTGGGTTGTGCTCTCCTCGGAGCACCCCCCCAGGTGCAGCCAGGGCCCATTATGTTCCTTCTGGTCCCAAAAAATCTCCGTAAAGTTTTGTTGCGTTTGGACTCCGTTTGATATTGATTTCCTGCGGTAAAAAACATGCAGAAAAGAGCAACTGACACTTGGCACTATGTCAATAGGTTAGTACCAAAAAATTGTATAAAATGATTATAAAACATCCAAGATTGATAATATAACAGCATGGAACAATCAAAAATTATAGATACGTTGGAGACGTATCAGGCTCTCAAAAGATCCTCAAAAAAGGTCATGCTCTCAAAAAAGAGAGAATAAGGACTCTTAGGCTGACATGTGGACCCCATCGGTGTTTTTGTGCGCTTGTGCACCGAGAGCATATTGGTGCATCTTCGAAATTCATGCTTCCTTTTCATCCCCAATCTCCCGCCCCTCCCCCACCTCTGGAATCTTGATTCCTACTCCAGTTCTCCCAAATCCCCCTCCTGTAATCCATGTACTCAAGCGCACCATCATGTCGCCAGTCAATGCAGATCTCTGAGCCGGAGATCCTGAGGTCCGTCCTGCCTTCGGGCGCTGCATGTTGTCGCTCAATTGGTGGCATGGCGGCGCTTGACGACCAGTTTGCCGGCAAAGTGCTGATGGTAACCATCAATGGCGACTGGCCTCCCGTCTCGCCGGATGAAGCTCTTGGCATTGCGCATGGCATCCAAATAAGTGACTTGCTCGTCGAAGTCTGTCTGCCACCGGCTGATTTCTTCATCAGGTTCCGAACAACTTTCGACTGCAGTCGTGTGTTCGAATCTTCCTGGCGTTTGTTCTGCAATGGCGCGCTGGTGAGCTTTGATCGGTGGCACCGAGGATGGGGCTCGATGCCCTCTGAGCTTGAGTTTTTAACAAATCTTACCTTCCACGGCATGCCTCGACGTGCTTGGAATAGCGAGTCCATGAATGAGCTTATCAACGACCTTAGAGGTGAGCTCGTAACTATGTTTGTTCCTCCAAACAACTGGGCTCTGACGGTTATGGCATGGATGAAGAAGCCGTCCACCATACCGAAGGTGATTGGTGTTGAGATACCGATGCAGGAACCGAGGTTGTACTATTCGTCGCTGATGTCTACTATGCAACTTTATTCTTGTAGACACGTGTTGGGCCTCCAAGCACAGAGTTTGGTAGGACAGTAGCAATTTTCCCTCAAGTGGATGACCTAAGGTTTATCAATATGTGGGAAGCGAGGATGAAGATGGTCTCTCTCAAACAATCCTACAACTAAATAATAAAAAGTCTCTTGTGTCCCCAACACACCAAATACAATGGTAATTTGTATAGGTGCACTAGTTCGGTGAAGAGATGGTGGTACAAGTGTAATATGGATAGTAGCTATTTATTTTTGTAATAAGAACAATAAAAATATCAAGGTAGCAATTGATAAAACAGAGCACAAACAGTATTGCAATGCTTGAAAATGAGGCCTAAGGTCCGTACTTTCGCTAGTGCAATCTCTCAACAATGCTAATCTAATTGGATCACATAACCATCCCTCAGCGTGCGATGAAGAATCACTCCAAAGTTCTTATCTGGCGGAGAACATAAGAAGAAATTGTTTGTAGGGTACGAAACCACCTCAAAGCTATTCTTTCCGTTCGATCTATTCAAGAGTTCGTACTAAAATAACACAAAGCTATTCTTTCCGTTCGATCTATCCAAGAGTTTGTATTAAAATAACACCATATGATACACATCAACCAACTCTAATGTCACCTAGATACTCCAATGTCACTGCGAGTATCCGTGAGTTGATTATAAGATATGCATCAAACAATTTCAGATTCATAATACTCAATCCAATACAAAGAACCTGAAAGAGTGCCCCAAGATTTCTATCAGAGAAACGAAGACGAGAACGTGCATCAACCCCTATGCATAGATTACCCCAATGTCACCTCAGGAATCCGGCGAGTTGAGTGCCAAAACACATATCAAGTGAATCAATATGATACCCCATTGACACCATGGGTATTCATAGCAAGACATACATCAAGTGTTGTCAAATCCATAAAAGTATTCAAGCCGATAAAACGAAAGCTCAAAGGGAAAACTCGATTCACAACAAGATAGAGAGGGGAAAACACCATATGATCCGACTATATTAACAATGCCTGCGATACATCAAGATCGTGACATCTCAAGAACAAAAGAGAGAGGGAGAGAGAGATTAAACACACAGCTACTCGTACAAACCCTCAGCCCCGAGGGTGGACTACTCCCTCCTCATCATGGTAGCCGCCGGGATGATGAAGATGGCCACCGGTGATGATTTCCCCCTCTGGCGAAGTGCCAAAACGGGGTCTAGATTGGTTTTTCGTGGCTACAGAGGCTTGCGGTGACGGAACTTATGATCTAGGGTTACCCCGAGGGTTTTTGGAATATTTGGCAATTTATAGGGCGAAGAGGCGATGCGAGAGGCCACCGAGGTGGGCACAACCCACCAGGGCGCGCCTGGGCCCTCAGGTGCGCCCAAGTGGGTTGTGCCCCCCTCGGGGAACCCCTCTGGTACTTCCTTGGCCCATTGGTGGTCTTCCGGTCCAAAAAGTTTCGCTGCGTTTGGACTCCATTTGGTATTGATTTTCTGTGATGTAAAAACAAGCGAAAAACAGCAACTGGCACTGGGCACTATGTCAATAGGTTAGTCCCAAAAAATGATATAAAGTAGCTACAAAATGATTGTCATGCATCTAAGAATGATATTATAACAGCATGAATACTTAATAAATTATAGATACGTTGGAGACATATCAGTCGCCACCAAGGCCATTGCGGACCACATTAGGGATGTACCTGTATCGAGTGTTCGTGCATGTCGAAGAAGTGGTCAATCCATCAATCGAAGTCCTGCCGCCGCCACTGGTGCCAGGGTCTGTCGACGAAGTCCATTACAAGAATCAACATTAGACTTTCCCCGTGTTGCTCAGAACGATGGATGCCACAGGGCCTACTCATCGCGTGGCGGAGGCCACTGCTTCTTTGGGAAAAGAGGCAGGGCTGGCTGCCTGGATGTGCTCTCATTTGAGGTAACAACTGAATCTTGTCAGATACTAGTTAAATCTGAGCTATCGGTGTGAAGCACTAATGTGCCAGTACATTTGATTGTGACATGTTCTATTTTTGTACCCAAACTTTTTTTAGAAAGGGTTGTACGTCAACTTAATGTGCTAGCGAAACTTATTGTGTTGGATGTATGTTTTCTTTGCACAACATTCAAGATATTTCCCCATCATTGATAAAGACGATAAACCATTATATACGAGTTTGCTGGATTCAACATAGCCCTACCCATAGCAATCCACTGCTTCCTCCCTGATTGTGCTGCCTGTGTGAAATTTTTGTATGCAAGTTCAGTGTGCTATGATGTTCTATATGATTGTGTCAAGTATATAAGTTTTTACTATGCATCGACAATGCATATGGTTGAAATATGTATTTACAATCATCGACCGATGGGTCTCTCTCTCTCTCACACACACACACACACAAGTGGGACCCGCTGAATTATTTGTTCGCTCGTGATAGCTCTTAATTAGGTTCCACTGTACTCTAACTTTTTTCTTATGTTATTAATTGAGCTCAGTGACTTCAAAAAGTTGTATAGAAGCCTTGTTTGGGCCTTTTTGGCATCATTTGAATGTGGGCTGAGTAGCCATGTAAAGTTGTACTATACTACACAGGCCTTTTTTGAACATCAGCAATGCAACTGGGCCGACAGTTGTACACAATATCCTAAAATAAGCGCAGCCTAGCCTATCTTTCTTTTAATAGAATAAAATGCACAACCTAGTTCATTTTTATATAATAAGATTACCAATCCCAATTTAATTTTTTAATAATATTTGTATCTCAGTATTATTTTTATACGAAATTCCAGACCATCATTGTTTTTCCACCCATCCCAGAAAATTGGTCCATTTCTACTAAAATCAAATGGTTCGTAAATTATCAAAAATGATAAATGTGTTGCATGTATGCAATATTATTTTTGACCCATCTCAGTAAATAGGTGTATTCAAATAAATAATCAAACGCGCTGTAAATTATCATAAATAGTTTTTTTGTGAAACAATTGTCATAAATAGTAAATCAGCTATTATTATTATTAACCAGTCCATGAAATAGATTATTTTTTGAGTCAAAGCCCAGGAAATAGATGTATTGGCAAAAAAATGAAATGGGATGTAAAACCTAAATAAATGTGCTGCATTCCGCCACAGCTTTCGAAGCTGACTTTGTTGGCCCACTAGACGAAGCTTGCGCAAGGTGTTGTCCATTTAGTGAACAAAACGATTTAATGGTCTAAAACAAAGAGTCAACAAATTATTCTGACATTTGTAGTCGTTGGATTGACATTCAATAGCGATCCTGCTTCTTCAATCTTTGATCTAGTTGCTCTTGCTCCTGCCGCCAAAACCATCGCCGGCTGAAGCGACTGCTTCTGCCTCCCATGGCCGGATGTGCTGCCGCATAGGCCTCGCCGCCCCACTCTACTCCCAACGGTGGCCAGGTCATACATGTACTCACCCACACCTTCTATTATTCTCAAGTGAAGGCAGCCTCACCCGGCAGCTGAACCAGTCCCTCGTACTCCCCTCTGCCAGGGACTCCAGTGCCCCTTGTTCCATGACTCCGATCGTTCCCATCTTAGGCCTCGCCGCCGTCCATCGCCTTGGTGCTCTCGGCGTGGCATGGTCAACGTGGTCAAGGAACACCTTCCATCGGAAGAGGACTGTATGTGGAAAGGCTAGCAGCTAGGTCCACGGCCGTAGTAAGGAAGTGCCTCCTTATTACGCGCAAACTAATGATTCCTCCACCTGACAGCAGGACCTACCAGAAGGGCCTCGAAAAAACGTTTCCCCCTGACACCTAGGACCCACCAACTACATCTTCATATGCAAGGAAGTGTGTCTATATTACAGGCATAAAATGATTCTTCCCCCTGACAGCTGGGACCCACCAGCTATATCTTCGCACGGAAGGAAGTGCCTCCTTATCCTCCCTGACAGCTGGGACCCACTAGGTTGAACCGTGCGTCGGGTTGTCTGTCTGGTCGTGATCATGTACGTACATACTGGTCGATCGGTCTCTCTGCAGCGATGAACCGTATCCGAGTAGGAGATGCATGTATCGTAGTAGAGGTGCGGACGTAGCATGTCATGCGGTCCCGTGTATATATCATGTACACGTATGAATAGCCACGCTGCAAGAAATTAAATACGGCTACGTACGTACATAAGGGCGGGGTCTCGAATGCGTACTCGCGCATACGTACGGCCAGGGCTCGTATACAAGGAGAGGCAACGAACGGCAGTGACGTCATCTTGTTCATCAGCAGCTAACCGGCTGGGTTGGAACGGATGAAACAACGTCGTCTTCACCGAGAGCCAAGTGACTGGGTCGGAATGCGTCTTGTTCATCAGGAGCGAAGCCACTAGGTCGAAACACGTCCTGTTCATCAAGAGCTAACCGGCTTGGACGGAACAGCCGAAACGAGGTCTGGCGTAGCGTAGAACGGAGGAAACAGGCCTTCTGTTCGACCGCGTACGGTTGAAACGGGGTCCTTTTCATCGGGAAGGGTCTGGCGTACCGCAAAACGGAGGAAACAGACTTATGTTGGAGTGCCTACGGTCAAAATGGGGTCCTGTTGATCGGGAGGGGTGTGGTGTACCGCAAAATGGAGGAAACGGACTTCTCTTCGACCTCCTACGGTCGAAACGGAGATCTTGTTCATCGGGAGGGGTGTGGAGTACGGCAAAACGGGACTCCACGGGATACTATTCATCCACCGTCGACTTCCTCCAGCCTCCACCTGCTACTGTTCATCCACCGTCTCCAGCCTCCACTAGACACTATTCACCCAGCCTCCATTGGCTTCAGTTCAACAAGCCTCCACATGGTCCTATTCATCCACCCCCAACTGGCTGGGGTGTGTGGCGGCCTCCTTGGGCTCATATTCATCCAGCGGCAACCGCGTACTATATACCACGGGGTCATGTTCATCCAGCGGCAACCGCCTATACACACGGTCGGGGTCCTGTTCATCCAACACCCCACCGGGAACTGTTCATCCACAGCCAACCCAACCGTCTCAACTCACACCACGTCTTGACTCATTCTACGTATCGCACACACGGCAGCAACGGGCACTGTTCATCTAGAGGCAACCCAACCGGCTAGCTACGTCTCGTACGGGGGTTCGGTCGGCTTCAGTACGCATGCAGCAGCAGCGATCGATCGGGTTCAGTTAGCAGCGTAGGAGTCTTGGTCGGGTTCAGTTAGGAGCGAAGGGATCGAACGATCGGCTTTAGTATGTAGCAAGCAGGAGATCGCTCAGGTTCAGTTATAGCGACACGGCTTGAACCACGCGCGTGTACGAGAGAAACGCGCAAACCACACTACATCGCTCGGCCTCGACCACCCACCGTAACCGGGAACTCCCTGGTATTTTCTTCGCCCTCGCTTCTACCACGATTTTCTCCGTCATGGAAGTCCCAAAGAATGTCATGTAGGTGCGTCTCCGGCCCTCCCAGGAAGAAAAGCCCATTTTCTGTCATGATTTTTTGTCATAGAAGTAGGAGCCCACCACATCTATGATGATACCGGGTTTTTTCATAATTATCGTCATATAAGTGTCATAAGCATGACAGAAAAAAATTCGTTTGGCCCAAAATGTCACGGATGTGTCTTTTTTCTATAGTGCCAGGGGTGGGGCGGGCCCTGGTGCCTTGTGGGCATAGGGTGGCGCCCCCCTCCAGTGGGTCTTTGCTCTAGTATTTTTTATATATTAAATAAAAAATCTCCAAAAAGTTTCCTCCAATTCCGAGAACTTTTATTTCTGCACAAAAACAACACCACTGTAGTTCACCTGAAAACAGCGTCAGTCCGGGATAGTTTCATTCAGATCATGCAAATTAGAGTCCAAAACAAGAGGAAAAGCATTTGGAAAAGTAGATACGACGGAGACGTATCAGATGCAGTACAGTAGAGATAAGTATTTCCCTCATTTAAGAACCAAGGTTATCAATCCAGTAGGAGAACCATACAGTACCTCGTTAGCAGCACCTGCACATACAAAAGCAAATACTTGCACCCAATGCGATCAAGAGGGTTGTCAATCCCTTGGCGGGTCTTTGCAAGGATCAAATCTCATAGTGGTAGATAGATAAAATAAATTGCAAAATAAAATAAAGGAAATAAAATTGTAGCAAGGTATTTCTGGATCTTATATATGATAAAAGTAGACCCGGGGGCCATAGTTTTCACTAGAGGCTTCTCTCTCGAACACAAAGCATACGGTGGGTAAACAAATTACTATTGGGCAATTGATAGAAAAGTGCATAGTTATGATGATATTCAAGGCAATGATCATGTATATAGGCATCACGTCCGAGACAAGTAGACCGACTCCTGCCTGCATCTACTACTATTACTCCACCAATCGATCGCTATCCAGCATGCATCTAGGGTATTAAGTTATAAAAACAGAGTAACGCCTTAAGCAAGATGACATGATGTAGACAAATAAATACAAGCAGTATGAATAAACCCCATCATTTTATCCTTAATGGAAACAATACAAATACATGTCCTTTCCCTTTCTATCACTGGGATGGAGCACCGCAAGATTGAACCCATCACAAAGCATATCTCCCATTGCAAGATAAATCAATCTATTTTGCCAAACCAAACGAGAAGATCGGAGAGAAATACAAAGCTATAAAAATCATCCATAACAGAATTCAGAAAAGACTCAATTAATATTCATGAATAATCTGATCATAAACCCATAATTAATCGGATCCCAGCAAACACACCACAAAAGAAGATTACATCAGATAGACTCCAAGAAGACTGAGGAGAACATGGTATTGAAGATCAAAGAGAGAGGAGCCATCTAGCTACTAGCTATGGACCCGTAGGTCTGTGGTGAACTACTCACACATCATCGAAAGGATAGCAAGGATGATGTAGAAGCCCTCCGTGATCGATTTCCCCTCCAGCAGAGTACCGGAAAAAGCCTCCATATGGGATCGTGGAAGAACAGAAGCTTGCGGCGGCAAAAGAAGTGTTTCGGGTGGCTCTCTGATGTATTGGGAATATTTGAGAATTTATAGAGGTGGAATTAGGCCAAGATGTGCCACAAGGGGCCCACATGCCCAGGGGCGCGCCTCGTGAGCTTGTCGCTCCCTCGTGGCTCCTCTGGTCTTCTCACGAACCTTCTAGGGTCTCTCTTGGTCCAGAAAAAATCGTCAAAAAGTTTTGTAGCGTTTGGACTCCGTTTGGTACTGATTTCCTGAAAAGCCAAAAACAAGCAAAAAACAGCAACTCACGCTGGGCACTAGGTTAATAGGTTAATCCCAATTCGATATATAAATGCATATAAAACATCCAAGATTGATACTATAATAGCATGGAACAATCAAAAATTATGGATACATTGGAGACATATCAAGCATCCCCAAGCTTAATTCCTGCTCGTCCTCAAGTAGGTAAATGATAAAAGTAGAACTTTTTATGTGAAATGCTACCTAATATGTTGTCATGTAATCTCTCTTTTATGGTAGGAATATTTAGATCCAGATGATTCAAAGTAATAGTCTATAATTTCATAGAAAGACATCAATACTCAGGCATACTAACAAACAATCATGTCTTTCAAAATAAAAATGGTAAAGAATGTTATCCCTAAAAAATCATATAGTCTTGTCATGCTCCATCTTCTTAACACAAAGTACTTATCATGCGCAACCCCGATGACAATCCGAGCAATTGGTTCAACTTTTTAGTGCGCTTCAGCTTTTTCAACCCCCACGCAATACATGAGCGTAAGCCATGGGCATAGCACTATGGGTGGAATACAATGTGGAGGTAGGGACTAATAAGGAGAAGTCAAAAAAGAAGAAAGTGTATGAAAGCTCAAACTAAAAACTAAGTGGGTGTGCATCCAATTTGCTTGCTCATGAAGACCTCGAGCATTTGAGGAAGCTCATCATCAGAATATACAAGCCAAGTTCTATAATGAATATTCCCATAAGTATTTGAAAGTGACTACATAGGAGACTCTCTATATGCAAAACATGGTGTTACTTTGAAGGACTGATACGTCTCCAATGTATCTATAATTTTTTTATTGTTCCATGCTATTATATTATCTATCTTGGATGTTTTATATGCATTTATCTTCTATTTTATATGATTTTTGGGACTAACCTATTAACCTAGAGCCTAGTGCCAGTTTATGTTTTTTCCTTGTTTTTGAGTTTTGCAGAAAAAGAATATCAAACGGAGTCCAATTGACCTGAAAAATTACGGTGATTTTTTATGGACCAGAAGAAGCCCCCGAAGCAAAAGAATTGGGCCAGAAGAGCCACAAGGCCTCCACAAGGGTGGAGGGTGCGCCCTACCCCCCCCCCCCCCCCCCCCCCCGGCGCGCCCTCCGACCTTGTGGGCTCCTCGTGGACCCCCCTGACTTGAAATCGACGCCAAAAATTCTTATAAATATAGAAACCGCCGAAAAGAAACCTAGATCGGGAGTTCTACCGCCGCAAGCCTTTGTAGCCACCAAAAACCAATCGGGACCCTGTTTCGGCACCCTGCCGGAGGGGGAAATCATCACCGGTGGCCATCTTCATCATCCCGACGGTCTCCATGACGAGGAGGGAGTAGTTCACCCTCGGGGCTGAGGGTATGTACCAGTAGCTATGTGTTTAATCTCTCTCTCATGTTCTTTATTTGGCACGATCTTGATGTACCGCGAGCTTTGCTATTATAGTTGGATCTTATGATGTTTCTCCCCCTCTACCCTCTTGTAATGGATTGAGTTTTCCCTTTGAAGTTATCTTATCGGACTGAGTCTTTAAGGATTTGAGAACACTTGATGTATGCCTTGCATGTGCTTATCTGTGCTGACAATGGAATATTCACGTGATCTACTTGATGTATGTTTTGGTGATCAACTTGTGGGTTCTGTGACCTTGTGAACTTATGCATAGGGGTTGGCACACGTTTTCGTCTTGACTCTCTGGTAGAAACTTTGGGGCACTATTTGAAGTTCTTTTTGTTGGTTTGAATAGATGAATCTGAGATTGTGTGATGCATATCATATAATCAAACCCGTGGATACTTGTGGTGACATTGGAGTGTCTAGGTGACATTAGAGTTTTGGTTGATGTGTGTCTTAAGGTGTTATTTTATTACGAACTCTAGGGCTGTTTGTGACACTTATAGGAATAGCCCAATAGATCGATCAGAAAGAATAACTTTGTGGTGGTTTCGTACCCTATAGTAATCTCTCCATTTGTTCTCCGCTATTAGTGACTTTGGAGTGACACTTTGTTGCTTGTTGAGGGATTTTTATATGATCTAATTATGTTATCATTGTTGAGAGAATTTGCACTAGTGAAATTATGAACCCTAGGCCTTGTTTCGAAGCATTGCAATACCATTTTTGTTCACTTTTGTTATTAGTTACCTTGCTGTTTTTATACTTTCAGATTACAAATACCTATATCTACCATCCATATTATACTTGTATCACCATCTCTTCACTGAACTAGTGCACCTATACAATTTACCATTGTATTGGGTGTGTTGGGGACACAAGAGACTCTTTGTTATTTGGTTGCAGGGTTTTTTGAGAGAGACCATCTTCATCCTATGCCTCCCACGGATTGATAAACCTTAGGTCACCCACTTGAGGGAAAATTGCTACTGTCCTACAAACCTCTGCACTTGGAGGCCCAACAACGTCTACAAGAAGAAGGTTGCGTAGTAGACATCAAGCACAAGTGTGGAAAAGAATGGTAACATTGCCCCTTCTCTCATTTTTTCCCTTTTTTATTTATTTCCTCACTGGGGCAATGCTATAATAATGATGATGATCACACTTCTATGTACTTATAACTCAAAATTACAACTCGATACTAGAAAAATATGACTCTATATGGTTACCTCTGGCAGTGTACTAGGATGTGCAATGATATAGCATAACAAGTATAAAAGGTGATGAACGGTGGCTAAGCCACAAATACTATGTCAGCTATATGATCCTGCAAAGCAATATGACGATTGTGTTGTGTGTCATATAAATGGAACGGTGGAAGTTGCATGGAAATATATCTCAGAATGGCTACGGAAATGCCATAATAGGTATGTATGGTGGCTGTTTTGAGGAATATATAAGGAGGCTTATATTTGATAGAGCGTATCATATCACGGGGTTTGGATGCACCGGCGAAGTTTGCACCAACTCTCAAGGTGAGAAAGGGTAATGCACAGTAACGAAGAGGCTAGCAAATTGCGGAAAGGTGAGAGTGTGTATAATCCATGGACTCACATTAGTCATAAAGAACTCATATACTTATTATGAAAGTTTGTTAGCCCTTGAACCAAAGTACTACTACACATGCCCATAGGGGGATAGATTGGTAGGAAAAGACCATCGCTCGTCCCCGACCGCCACTCATAAGGAAGAAAATCGATAATAAATCATGCTCCAACTTCTTAGCATAACAGGAGACTATACGTGCATTCTTCGGGAATCACAAACCTTAACACCAATATTCTTACTAAACCACAATTATTCACTAGTACCTCCCCCATATTACCATCTTAATATCACAAAACTATTGCAAGGAATCAAACTTATCATATTCAGTGATCTACATGAAAGTTTTTATTATATCCCTCTTGAATACCTGTCATATTAGGACAAATTTCATAACCCGTGCATATTGCCATTAATATTTATTAGACTCTCAAAAATATATAAGTGAAGCATGAGAGTGCAACTATTTCTTTAAAATATAAGACTGTCGTGCTCTAAAATATATAAGTGAAGAACTAGAGCAACTACCTAGCTCAAAAGATATAAGTGAAGCACAAAGAATATTCTAACAAATCACGAATAAATGTTTGTCCCTCTGAAAAGGTGTGTCCAGCAAAGATGATTGTGGCAAACTAAAAATCAAACAAAGCAAAGACTCTTATAATACACGACACTCCAAACAAAACTCATATCATGTGATGAATAAAACTATAGCTCCAAGTAATTTACCTACAGATCATAGACGAAAGAGGGGATGCCTTCTGGGGAATCCCCAAGCTTAGATGCTTGGGTCTCCTTGAATATTACCTTGGGGTACCATGGGAATCCCCAAGATTAGGGTCTTGCCACTCATTATTCCTTCGTCCATTAGGATCTCACTTTAAACTTGACAACTTCAGCACACAAAACTCAACACAAACCTCGTGAGATCCGTTAGTATAACTAGCAAATCATAAACTTTAAGTATTGTTGTAAACCCATTAATATTTTATTATTGCATAATAACTACTGTACTCTAACTTTTCCTTGACTTATACCCCCGATACAATCCATAGATTCATTAAAACAAGCAAACTATGCAACAAAAACAGAATGCAATACTTCTGTAACTCAAAAATTCTAAAAAAACTAGAAAAATGTGGGAAATTTTTATATCAATCATGTGTAAAAAATTCAGAAATTTATCACGTTCCGGTGAATTTAAACAATTTAGGTACTAGGCATAAATGATTCTGTTTTTCACATAATCAAATCAACTGTCAACCAAATCACCCCAAAGGCTTTACTTGGCACAAACACTAATTAAAACACAAAAACACAATCATAACAGTAGCATAATCGTGTGAACACACAAAGAAACTATAAATGATAAATGTTAGGTTGTCTCCCAACAAGCTCTTATTTTATAGCCATTAAAAGGGGCTTTGAGATTTCAATGATGCTCACATGAAGGAAAACAATTGAAGCACAAAGAGAGCATCATGTATCAAGTGAAAAACACATTTAAGTCTAACATGCTTCCTATGCATAGGCATTTTATAAGCAAACCAATTATCAAGACAAGAAATATCTAGCATATGCAAGGAAGAAGAATGAAACATTGACAATTTCAACACAATGAGAGGTACTTTAGTAACATGAAAATTTCTACAACCATATTTTCCTCTCTCATAATAATTACATGTAGGATCAAAATCAAATTCAATAATAAAGCTATCATGTGAAATATTATCTTCTTGATCTACATGCATAAAAGTCTTATAATCTTCCAAAATAGTGGGATTAACATAACCTAAAGTCAAGACCTCTCCAAACCCACTTTTATCAAAAATTCACGAGATTGATAATTCTCCAAATTAGTGGGATCATTATTACCTAAAGTTGATAATCTTCCAAACCCACCTTTAATATTATTGCCAACATTATTATCAATATCATATTCATCATGAGGCTCAAATAAATTTTCAAGATCATAAGAAGCATCTCCCCAATCATGATCATTATAATAAGTAGTGGACATAACAAAATCATCATCCCCAAGCTTGTAGTTTTGCATATTATTAGCATAGTTGACATTAATAGAGTTTATAATAACATCATTGCAATCATGCTTTTCATTCAGGGAGTTATGAAGTGTGGGTGAAACAGCAATAATTTCATTTTTAGCATAAGAATTATAGCAAGTTCATCTGCATTAGCATCATAAATATTGGCATCATGACCACAACCATAGCAAACATCAAATTCATCAAAAGGGATATTTCAAGCGAATCAACGGGATCATAATTATCTATAGATTCCTACATATCATTATTCTCTTCCAAAGCAGCATGCATTCTCCCAATGAAATTACTAACATATTCATTAGAAGCATAGTTTTCATAGCAATATTTAAGTATGCAAAAAATTTAGATTTGTAGTGAGTAGCATCATACTTTTCAATCAAAAAAGCAACTTCATAGGCACCCTTAAAAGCAACAAATTCTTCAATTTGTTCAGTATCATAGAAACTATAAATGCCCTTGGCATAAGAAGATAAGATTTCATTGTCATTAAACTCACATAGGTAGGGAAGGTGTTTTTTATAGTTCTCAGAGCAACAAGTAAAGTCATGAATTTCACATAGATTTCAAGCATAGCATAGGAAAAAAAATTGATTCCATAAAAGTGTCCCTTTTTGAGGAAAATGGTGACGCGGAAAATGAGCATGCTCATCTAATGATTTTCCCTCAACTAAACTAGTTGGGGTTTCAGCACGAGCACAAATGGACCGAAGATTATCCAACTAGAAAAATTTAAGTGGATCCATAGTCATCTTAAATTATTGCTTTAATTTTTATTTTCGAGTGTTCACATGAAGGCAAAAAAACAAGCAAGCAAACAAACAAAAATACTTTTGTGTTTCTGCAAAATTGTTTTAGATGTGGGGGAGATGAAAACGAGAGGCAAAGGCTAATAAAAATAAGAGCAAGTAGATGATAGTTTGTGCGAAGGTAGTTGATAGCTAGGTTTTGGTGATGTCTCCCCGGCAATGACGCGAGAAATCCTGCTACTTGTGAGTTGCGTTGAGATTTCCACGAAGAGGAGAGGATGATGCAGTAAAGTAGAGATAAGTATGTCTCTCTCCCTCATTTAAGAACCAAGGTTATCAATCCAGTAGGAGAACCACAGAAAACCTCGGTAGCAGCACCTGCACACACAAAAGTGAACACTTGCACCCAAAGCGATCAAGAGAGTTGTCAATCCCCTTGGAGGTTATTTGCAAGGATAAAATTTCATAGTGGTAGACAGATAAAATAAATTTCAAAATAAAATAAAGGAAATAAAATAGCAGCAAGGTATTCTTAGATTTTATATATGATAAAAGTAGGCTCAGGGGCCATAGTTTTCACTAGAGGCTTCTCTCTCGAACAGAAAGCATACGATGGGTAAACAAATTACTGTTGGGCAATTGATAGAAAACTGCATAGTTATGACGATATTCAAGGAAATGATCATGTATATAGGCATCATGTCCGAGACAAGTAGACCGACTCCTGCCTGCATCTACTACTATTACTCCACCCATCGACCGCTATGCAGCATGCATCTAGGGTATTAAGATATAAAAACACAGTAACGCCTTAATCAAGATGACATGATGTAGACAAAGTAAATCTAAGAAATATGAATAAATCCCATCGTTTTATCCTTAATGACAATTGAAATATCGTGGATGTCACCTAGAGGGGGTGAATAGTTTCTTTAAAATAATTACAGTTTAGGCTTGAACAAATGCGGAATAAAACTAGCGTTTAATTTGCCAATCATAAAACCTAAAACAACTAGGCTCACCTAGGTGCACCAACAACTTATGCTAAGCAAGATAAACAACTAAGTGATAGAAAGATATATAACATGAAACACTATGGCTATCACAAAGTAAAAGGCTCAGGTAAGAGATAACCGAGGCACGCGGAGACGATGATGTAACCCAATGTTCACACCCTTGCGGATGCTAATCTCCGTTTGGAGTGGTGTGAAGGCGCAATGCTCCCCAAGAATCCACTAGGGCCATGGTAATCTCCTCACGCCCTCGCACAATGCAAGATGTCATGATTCCACTAAGGGACCCTTGAGGGTGGTCATGGTACCCGTACAATTGGCAACCCTTGGGGGCGGTCACCGAACATGTACACTTTGGTAACCCTTGGGGCGGTCACCGGAAACCATACAAATTGCTCGGGGAAATCTCCACAACCTAATTGGATACCCCGACACTTGCCCAGAGCTTTACACCACAACGATTGAGCTCTGAAGCACCAAGCACCCAAGAGGAACAAGCTCTAGGGTACCAAGCACCCGAGAGTAATAAGCTTCTCAACTTTCACCTCCAAGTATCACCGTGGAAAACTCAAACTGATGCACCAAATGCAATGGCAAGGGCACACGGAGTGTCCATGTCCCCACTCTCAAATCCCACCACAACAACTAATGATATGGAGGAAAATGAGAGGAAGAACGAGGAAGACAACACAAAGAACTCCAAGATCTAGATCCAAGGGGTTCCGCTCACATAGAGGAGAAAGTGATTGGTGGAAATGTGGATCTAGATCTCCTCTCTCTGTTCCCTCAAGAACTGGCAAGAATCATTGGAGGGAGTGAGAGATAGCAAGCTCAAAGAAGGTCAAAAATGGGGGAAGAACACGAGCTCAAAGGATTAAGTTCATTGGGGAAGAAGACCCCCTTTTATAGGTGGGGACAAATCCAACCGTTATGCCCCTAGCCCGCACACAAGTGGTACTACCACTTAGGTGAGCGGTACTACCACTTGGGGTGGTAGTTCTAGGTGTAGCACTGAGAGAATGCAAGTTCAGGTGTGGTAGTGCCACCGGAGCAGTACTACCATCCTCACAAGCGGTACTACCGCTTAGTGTCTCAGGACACAGAGAGCCATCGATAGTAGAGGGAGGGTAGGATGGAAGTACTACACTAAGCGGTACTACCGCACTCTACTACCACTCTACTACCGTGGAAGCAGCGAGGGACTACAGAACCAAAGAGATAGGTGGTAGTGTGGCGGTAGTCGGTCACGGAAGTACTGCAAAACAGTACTACCACTGGGCAAGTGTGGTACTATCGTCCGGAACGGTACTACCATGCCCAACTTCCTCCCTACTGCTGTCGAAGAGAAAATGAGTCCAAAAGCCCAAAAAACAAGCGGTAGTGCCCGCGGCACTACACTATGGAAGTACCGCGCAAGCGGTACTACCGCTGCCCAAGGTGGTACTACCGCTAGTGAGCTTCAAAGTAGCCTAAGGAAACAAATGGATACAATAAACCATGAACTGCCATAACTTCTGCAAATGAACTATGAAATGAACAAACTCAAGCTTGTTGGATAGATGACGACAAATACTGTCCAACAGCGACCTCTATAAATAGAAATGTGAAACCTCTATGAATGAAGAACCGTCAAAAAACCAGCATTGAAAACATCATAGAAGATGCATGTGAACTTTGTTTCGATGAACTTGAGCTTGTCATGAAGATGACCATAAGCTCCAAATTTCATAAGGATAAATGCCAAACAAGAACTAAGAAAGATGATGCAAGGATACAATGGTTTGAGCTCTCTACGAACAATATGATCAAGCTACTAACTTGAGAGCCTGCCTTGATAGTATGACAAATGATCATATAACTCAGCCTCCCAACTACTGGCATGAGACCGGTAAAATAGAAAACCTATCAAGGGAAAACCTTTTGCCTTGCACATAGTCCACTTGAGCTAGATGATGACGATCTTGACTTCCTCAAGTTGGACCACCTTTCTTGATTGTGTTGGCTCGATGAAGACTAGTTGATTTATCCCCCATACTCCACTATGGGTGAGACACTCTTCGACACATCTTCACATGTCCATTGTCACCACAATGGATGGCAAGCTTCAAGCACTTGATCTCTTCATGATGCACCACTTGAACTTGTGCACCACAACCTTCATGACGATCAGCACTTGATGTCCTCCTCCATGGGTTGTATGAGATCTTCCTCTTGACGCAAGCCCAATGAAACATACCTAACCCCACATAGAACTTTCACGTAGACCATGGGTTAGTACAGAAAGCGTAATGGAAAATGCTTACCATACCATCGGATCACTTGATCCCTCTCGTTACATCTTGTACGCTTTGTGTGTTTATCAACTTGATTCACTCTTTGACATAGTCTTGATCAACCTGGTATGATGTCTTCTCTATCACCAAACTTTGGATAATTCCTTGAATAGCACTATGGTCATCACATAACTCCTTGAAACCAACACATGGACTTCAAGAAATGACAATGGAAAAACCTACGAATATAACTCAAGGCAACCATTAGTCCATAGAGATTGTCATCAATTACCAAAACCAAACATAGGGGCACCACATGTTCTTTCAACAACAATACAAATATGTGGCATTTCCCTTTTTGTCACTCGGATGGAGCACCGCATGATTAAACCCATCACAAAGAACCTCTCCCATTGCAAGATAAATCAATCTAGTTGGCCAAACCAAACAGATAGATCGGAGAAAAATACAAAGCTATAACAATCATGCATAAAAGAATTCAGAAAAGACTCAATTATTATTCATGAATAATCTGACCATAAACACACAATTCATTGGATCCCAACAAACACACCTCAAAAGAAGATTACATCAGATAGAACTCCAAGAAGATCTAGGAGAACATGGTATTGAAGATCAAAGAGAGAGAAGAAGCCATATAGCTACTAGCTATGGACTCATAGGTCTGTGGTGAACTACTCACGCATCATCGGAAGGGCAGCAAGGATGATGTAGAAGCCCTCCATGATCGATTCCCCCTCCGACAGAGTACCAGAAAAGGCCTCCAGATGGGATCATGGAAGAACAGAAGCTTGCGGCGGCGGAAAAAGTGTTTCGGTGGCTCTCTGGTGTATTGGCAATATTTGAGAATTTATACAGGTGGAATTAGGTCAAGATGTGGCATGAGGGGCCCACAAGCCCAGGGGACGCCCCCCTGGGCGCGCCTGGTGAGCTTGTCGCTCCCTCGTGTCTCCTCTACTCTTCTCCCGAACCTTCTAGGGTCTCTCTTGGTCCCAAAAAAATCATCAAAAAGTTTCATACCATTTGGACTCCGTTTGGTACTGATTTCCTAAAAAAAGGTAAAAATAAGCAAAAAAAACAGCAACTGGCACTGGGCACTAGGTTAATAGTTTAGTCCAAAAAAATTGCATATAATTACATATAGAAAATCCCAGATTGATACTATAATAGCATGAAACAATAAAAAATTATATATACTTTGGAGACATATCATAGCTCACGTTTAGGTTGTGGAGCACATTAAGTAGGTCGGGGATGGATTGTAGGCGACGATAGCGGCAATTTAGGGCTTCTGGTCCAATCTTCCTCGTATTGGGTAACGGTGGCGAGGCGGAGCTAAAGGACATGGTGGTGAGGCGAAGAGAGCATAGTGGCTACATTGGTTGACGTCGGCGTGGCCATGGCGTTCTCGGACATGGTTAGAGAGCGAGCAGAGGAGGGTATAGGGATGGATAGTAGATAGGTTCAAATTGGTGGTATCGTGCTTGTCTCTTTGAGTAGAGCTAGGTACAAAGAAGGCCTCGAAGGCACGAAGGAAGTGCAAGTGCTCTCGGACGCGTCGTCCACTGCTACTAGGCGCGAGGTTGAAGACGGGCCGGGGTTGCCTATAGGTGGCCTGGGCTGCACATTGTTGGGCTGCTAGGTAACTTTTTGTCTCTCTTTCTCTCTCTCTTTTTATTTTTGTCCTTTCCTTTTATATTTGAATTCCTTTCCATTTATATTTGAATATATTTTAGATCAAAAAATTGTAAAACCATCTAGAAAATTATCTGTGAATATGATGGATTTTTACAAAACATAGACATTTTTACACCGAAGGGATTAACTGAGACGCCGGCCCACGAATGCCGCCAGAGCGTCCCGCCCTTCACCACACCACTGTACTGAATGATGGAGTTTAGTCCCACATCGCCGTGCGAGAGGGTCACCGACCTTCTTAAATAGCAGAGAGGGCCATATGCAGTAAACTACTTCTATTGTAATAAGAGCATCAATGCTCGCTTTGTGAAGGAGATGATGATTTGATATTTCATCATCACTTCATCTCTTTCACAAAGTAAGCATAGATGGTCTTACTATGATAAAAGTATTTTCTTTTTACAAGTGGCATCATTTCAAAATTTATCTGATCAAACTAGAGCACATCACTTTTATTTTTTTTACTTTCAAGAAAATCAAAGAAAAGTTAAATTTTGGTACAACTAAGGGTGTTACCATTGTGAACATTTTTTCCACAGGAATAATATTTTTTGGGAATAAAAAATATTATTTCCATTTTTCAAGTGCCAGAAATGGCTTTTTGTGAAAGAGTTAAACGAAATAAGTTATGAAATTTGGTATTTTCATTTTTCATACAAGATATACCACACTGGAATCACACTGACCAAGTTTCATGAATTTAAAAGTAGTATTGCTATATTTCCAAGATTTACTAGATTTATAGTGAATTATGAGATTTTGCTCAAATTTGAACTACAAGTGCGATGTAGTTTGGTATTGAAAATTGAAAAAAAAATCATTTTATGCTTTTACCCCATTTTTAAAAAATCAAAGAAAATGCCTCAAAATTAAAATCCTTGTGCATGAATCCCTCTTGTGTGGACTATTAGGTGGTAAAAACCATAAACTTGCAATACCACAAGGTTTGAAAAAAAAACTTCACAAAATGACCTATTAGTATGAAGTTGCATGGATTTCAAGGCATATGCCCCTCGCCCGGGCCACTTCCATCCATACTCCATGGTAACAAGTTAAAATTTGGCACAAATAAGGGTTTTACCATTGTGAACATTGTTGCCACAGGAATAATATTTTTTGGAATAAGAAATATTATTTCCATTTTTCAAGTGCTAGAAAATGGTATTTTTGTGAAGGAAGTACATGAAATAAGTGATGAAATTTGATCTTCTAATTTTTCATAAAAGGTGTACCACATTGGAAGCCCACTGGCCAAGTTTCATGAATTTTAGAGTATTATTGATATATTTCCAAGATTTACTGGATTTACAGTGAATTATGAGATTTTGCTCAAATTTGAACTACAAGTGTAAAGTAGTTTGTACTGAAAATTGAGAAAAATAATTTTATGCTCTAATGTTGCTAGTGGATCCACTTAACCAAAATTGAAATTTCGAAACATTTGATATGAATGTTCAACATTTCAAGTTTTACCCCATTTTCAAAAAAATGAAAGAAATGGAAAAGGCCTCAGAAATTAAAATCCTTGTGCATGAAGCCCTCTTGTGTGAACTAGTAGGTGGGAAAAATCATAAACTTGCAATACCATAAGTTTTGAAAAATAAAACAACTTCAAAAAATGACCTATCTAGTATGAAGTTGCATGGATTTCAAGGCATATGCCCCTCGCCCTGGAAACTTCCATGCCATACTCCATGATAACAAGTTACATTTTGGCACAACTAAGGGTGTTACCATTGTGATCATTGTTGCCACAGGAATAATAATTTTTTTGGAATAAAAATATTATTTCCATTTTCAAGTGCGGGAAATGGCCTTGTGTGAAGGAAGTACATGAAATAAGTTGTGAAATTTGGTATTTTCATTTTTTATTTGGAAGACCACTCACCAAGGTTCATGAATTTCAGAGTATTGTTGTTATATTTCCAAGATTGACTAAATTTACAGTGAATTATGAGATTTTGCTCAAATTTGAACTGCAAGTGTGATGTAGTTTGGTACTGAAAATTTACAAAAATCATTTTATGCTCTAATGTTTGTGGTGCATCCACTTGGGATGACCAAATTTGAAATCCTGAACCATTTGATATGAATGTTCAACATTTCAAGTTTTACCCCATTTTCAGAAAAATCAAAGAAAATGGAGAAAGCATCAAAAATTAAAATCCTTGTGCATGAATCCCTCTTGTGTGAACTAGTAGGTGGGAAAATCATAAACTTGCAACACCACTAGTTTTCAAAAGTCAACATTTCAAGTGTGGCCCATTTTAAGTAAGTTTTGCATGATGTCGTTTTTGGTGAGTTGTGCATGTTGCTATTTTTGGCAAGTTTTGCATGTTGCACTATGTTTTAACATGCAAAACCCACTGAATGTACGAATTCCAAAATATAGCATACAACTGTTGATTAAACACATTACAATACCATATTGTTTGCTATTCAAATGGCATCCACATGTCGGATCCTCAGCACTAGCTAGAAGGGGCTTGGAGACGCTTAAGATGGCGAGCCAGGTGGCGGTGGCCCCGGTGGGAGCATTGAGCATTCTGCTCAAACTGTGCCGAGAACTCATACTACTCCACCACTATTGGGGCATTCTTGTAGCCGGCCTTGGCCTCCACGGTGACCAACGCTAGATCATTGCTGGCTTCTGCCTCCAAGTGCTCCTGATCAACCATCTGCTCATCCAGGTCGTCCAAATTAATCCTGCCCGACTAAGCAGGATGAGTGATGATCTCCAAACCCCCTGATGGCCCTCCTATTATGGATCCTCATCCTGTGTAATGATCTTCAACCCCCCCTAATAGCCCTCCTCTTGTGCATCCTCCTGTGAGATGATCTGCAACCCCCTAGTAGCTCTCCTCTTCTTCGTCCTCCTCGTCGTTGCCATCATCCTCCTCCATTACCTCATCGAGGACCTGGATAATACGCAAATTCACCGGCCCTTCCACCTCTAGATTCAGCAAGGAGAGGCGGGAACGGTATTCGTATAGGCGGGCTCGCTGTCGACGATCTGGAGACGCCATCACCTCTATTATTGCCAACAGGAGAATCTCAATTGGGGCTGCCCCCTAGCCCTTAGGAAGTAACCGCTTCCGCTCGTCCGTAGTCACTTCCAATGCTAGGGCCAATGTAATGACTCGAGACCGACGCTCCAGTTGCCTTCCAGTTATTTTGTTGTTGTCGTGTGCATTATTTGTTTGTTGCATTCATCATCGCATCATGCGCATGGCATCTGCATGTTTTCATAAAGCTTGCATCCGTTCGTAGTTGCCGCATCCCCGCTTGCCGTCGTTGACTGTTCCGAGACCAACCGGGTTTTTCAAGACCCTCTTGTCTGGCCGCTTAATATCTTTTCTAGGTGCACAAACCCCTCGCTTGCTCGTTCGAAGTTGTCCCGAACCCGACCTGCTCAGTCATCACCATTCGATTCCGATCATCCCTAAAACATCTTCAATTTCTCATTTGGTCTACCTAACATATTTTTCTCGACCGCCTGATTTAAATCGGAGGGTGCGATCTAGCCCTCTTTTGGACCTCCTACTATATATAGACCAACCTCCTAGGCAGCAACCCTAAAATCTAGCCCCTTGTCCCATCGCGTCGCCGCCAGTCATCCACCCCTATCCTTACTCGGGATCCATCCTGCATCCACTTTTTCTTCAGCCGCCACTCTCTCCATCGGGATGTGGCACCCCAGCTCAGAGAAACTGGAACGCCCCGTATTCGAGCCCAGAGATCGAAGAGAAGTCTTCTAGAATACGGCACTGCTTAGCATAGAACAAACCAGCTCTTTATTGCAAGCTATATTGGGTACAAGGGGATTACATTGGCACAGCGACACTATGCCTGCCACGGTTGCTCTATGCAAGCAGCAGAACAACTCGACGCAGCAGAATGACTACTGGCAGCAGAACAACGACGGCGGTGATGAACTCCACTCCACAGGGACTGGCTGGAACGCTTATCCTAGCGCGCAAACAAGGGATCCATGGCAAACAAGCAATCATATCCGGCATGACCTGCAAACTGGCATGACACGCCAGGTCAGTACATGGAATGTACTTGCAAGCTCACAGCAACCAAAGCAATCAAGACAAACAATAGCATGGCAATTACAGGTTAACCGGGTTTAACATGATACCATCAGATCGATGATACAGCTAGAACAATATGAGCATGGCATAAACATATGAACATGATGAGACTAGCATGCAACATAATGAAACTATCATGCACCAACTTACTCTGCTTGGGTTATCTCGTAACCCTCACCTGCACAAACTTACCATCACGGACATCAAACGATCATCTCAGGATCCAATCAAGCTTGGTATTAACATTACCATAGTAATCATTTATGACCACAAGGAGCTTGACCTTTACCCTTGACTCTCGCATAACACCACAAATATCCAACAAGTCGCTATTCACGATACCATAGTTATCCTCTCACGATCACATAAATATCAACCAACTTATTTCATCATCGAACCAGGGTTGTTATTAAGCAAATTATTATTATTACTGTTGACCCATAGTGTGACCAACTATGAACTGGGCCCTTATCCGTAGGCACGGCTATCGATAGATTTAACACACACACACACTCTCTGTAGAGGTTAGCACACTGTACCCACACCACGGAACCCTGGCCTCGCACTCCCATTCGGGTGGACCAAAGCGTTCTGAAAAAACCGTCCTACTGCCATGACACCCTCCAGCCACTCCGGCCAACTCCCCTTTGGGCTAAGTCCTGGGTGGCCCCGTGCCTACCAAAGGCAGCAACGGCCACCATCGTGGCAAAACGGTCCCAAACGGGGACAAGGATCCATACTCAACAACGGGCACACAAGGCTTATGCCTTCCTACCTGATCAGGGTAGCGCCCGCGCATAACCTTCCCTCGCGGGAGGCACCGGTGAGAGGCATGAAAATAGACCCAGTTAGGACCCCCCCCATAGGGTAAGTGTGGTTGCACTGGTCAGATCGATATGGTGGCACCATGACTCAGCCAATAGTTGTTCAAGTTCAATTTAATCCAGTTAAACTTGAATGCAATATGCTGAGCCATGACAAAAATAATAGGATGCAACTACAATGCATGAACATGATATCAAACATAAGCATGGAGGTGCAACATAATCAACGAGCATAACAACAACATTTAATCATTATTCCAGATGAGCATGGCATACTGACGAGCATGAATATCACAACTAGAACACTACTCATAGCATGGCATGATCACTAGCATCAATAATAAATGTCATGCAATAACATAACGATAAAACTACCATGCATGCAATAACATAACGATAAGCTGCGATGCAAGCATTTAACCAACTGGGTGCAAAGGAACATGCATAACAACGGTACTCGGGACAGCCGATAGTCAAGCACCAAAGACCATCACCAACTTGTACTATTACCAAGCATTGCCAATATTAATGTAATACTAGCATGAAGAACATAAAAACAAAGTGCAAGAAAACATGATGGTAAACACCGATCCATAAGCATAACCGAAATACCGACATTAGTAGCAAAACGAACAGGCAGTTATTAAAGATTCAAGTTGAAAACCAATGCTTCTTCATGGCTATCATGCAAATGGTGGTTGTGGCTTGCCTGGGGATGAAGAAGGCTCCGGGGAGAAGTGCAGAAAGATCGCGGAAAGAATCACTGAAAATGGTTCTCTCTTGAAGGGGCTGATTAGGGGCAAGGTAAAAATGGTCATTTTCAGAATTCTTACACATGGTGAAAATGATACCAAAAGTTTGGGCTCGAAGAGACGAAGACGTGGGCGTTGGATTCACCTCAATCGGAGTTACGGTTGTGGAGTTATGAGGTGTAGAAGATCAGGGACTTTTCTATAAAAAATAATATTCACAGTCGGGTCCCTGAGTGGATAAGATAGAGGCGCAAAATTAGAAATATGCTTTCTGACTAAGAAAACGTATTCTAGCCTGAAACAGAGAGGAATACATTTTTAGTAAAAGAAAACGTACTAGGGCTGAAGGAGATGGAAAATACGCTTTCTGAAAGCGAAAACATACTTTCGTGTTCATGCCTCCACTTAATCTAGTCAGCAGAGGCGGGACCGGGCCTAGAGTCGCTGATGGGCGGGTCCCACAAGGTGGGGCCCGTCACTTATCCACGCTAGCCGCCCGGGTCAACGCATGCAGAGGCGGGGCCAGAGTTTCAGCAGCTGACACGTGGGGCCCGCAGGGTCCATGCTGCTGGTCAACTCCCTCCTCCCGCTCCTCCTCCTTCTTTCCCCAACGCGACGCAGAACAGAGGGAGAGGTCACCGGTGCTGGCAGGATTCCGTCCACCATTTGGGAGGCCACGGCCACCGAAGAACTCAGGAGGCTACCGCGCATCCGTTCCAGGGTCGCACGAACGTCGAGGAGGACCGGAGCGGCGAGGGCCTGGACTCCGGCGGAGATGGCTTCGCATGGGGGTTGGGCATCGCGGCCAGGGGCTACCAGAGGAGGAGGGAAATGGCGGGGAGGCTCTAGGGGTGCAGTGGAGGGCTCTGGTGGTCGTAGAAGAGAGGGGGAGGGCTCGGCTTGGGCGGATTTAGCCGAGGCCGTGCGGTGTCCATGGTGGCCTACTACGGCAAGGAGGGGCTCCGGGGCTCGGGAGACTAGCTAGGGAGGGGTCTGGGAGTGAGGTTGGGGCACCTCGGGGTGGGCTTATATAGCCAGGGTAGCGAGGGGGTGAGGTGGCACGCGTGCGGCTACGTGTCCGCGCTCCGGCGACGGGCACGCGCGGCCACGGGTCACGGGGAGGGGCGACAAGACGACGAGGGGAGACGCGGACGAGCGCCAGGGGTCATGGAGATGAGCGGAGCTCGGGGACAAGGGAGGAAAAAGCCAACAAAAGAGAAGACGACAGTCGGCTACAGGGCGCGCACTTGGCAGCGAGGGGGACGGCTTATCGGAGAAGAAGACGGAGGGGGCAAGGGCTCTAGAGGGACGACGACTGCTCAGGGAAGGCTCCGGACATAGCTAGGCGATGGGGGAGAAGCGCACAGCGAGGGAGAAGAAGCCAGAGGCGCTAGAGCGCGAGAAACACCATGCCAAAACGATGGTCACCGCGCAGGCTAGCAAGGAGAAGATGCTAAGGGCTGTCGTGAGATGTCTAGCAATAAGTCCCTGCGTAGTAGAGGACGAGGGAGGTGATGGATCATGCAAAAGTGCCAAGGAGAAGAGTGTGGCATCGTGTGAAGTTTGATGTATCAGTTTTGGATGAGCACTGGTGATCCACAGGAACTTGATTGGGGTCAAATGGTGATGTCTAGCGTGTTTAGATAGGGAAAGACTATGATCCTGAAAAGTTTGAGGATAATTGGACCAAGAGAAATCATAGTTGCTTCACAACTGCATAGTTGGTCCAGAATCAAGATCATGATGGTGCACTCAAATGGAGAAGCCACTTGACCTGAAATTTGGCAAGGCAGGGTGATTTGGCCATATGCGTGTGCTATAAAAATTTCATGCCATTTGGCCAGACCAAAATGGTACTTCCTTCATACAGCACCTCTCTAGACAGAATTTTAGGAAAATTCCTAAGGGAAAATGGCTAAACAAAATATGGCCAAATTTGGTGGAGATAGGTTTTATGAATAAGAGAAGGCCTAGGAAAATTTTCAGCCATAATGGAGCAAGATAAAATATACTTGCTTCATTAACTGAAAATTTGGACAGAACCAAAGAATTGAAAATGAGCTCACATGGAGACACGACATGAGCTCAAATTTGGTGGAGGGATTCGATTTGATAAAATGAAAGACCATGCAAAAATTCAACTCAATTGGATTAACCTAGCTAGTACTTCCTTCACAACCAATTCCCTCAGACAGGAACTTTGAAAATTTTCTCAGGAATTTTTACTAGGCAAATTAAGTTGAAATTTGTCATGAGGCAATTATTTGGACATGAAAAGATGTCCAAGAAGTTTGGAGTCAATTGGGTAAAGATAAATGGCACTTGCTTCACAATCTGCCATTCAGGGAGATGATAAACATGGCAAATGAAATATTTTGCCACATTTGAGGAATATATGGCCCAAACAATTTATTAGAATTATTTGGGAATTTTAGGAGTGACAGAAATATAGGTTGCTTCACAACCTAGGGAAAATTGAGTTATTCCTTTAATAGAAAAGGAATATCCCCAATAAAAAGAATATTAGGATTTGGGCTAGGATGAAAATGGAAAGGTCTAGGGAAGGATTTGGGTATGACAAGCCACTCTGGAAGCAAAGATGAGTTCATCTTCTTCAGTTTCCAGACCACATAGCCACGGAAAAAGAAAACTCAAGCAAAAATCTCAGAAAAAGAAAAGAAAAAGAAAGGGCCAAAAAATCAGGTTGTGACAAACCTTCCCCCCTTAAAGAAATCTCGTCCTCACGATTTGGTTGCTCGGGGAACAAGTATGCATATACTGACCTAAGGAAACCGTTTCCAGCTCGGGTTTCCTTTTTCCTTTATTGATTGTTCCCATTAAATCCTTCATCTGACTTACTTAACTAGCTCTAGGGTGGTTTGCTTCACTATATCCATATCCTGACAGAGCTTATCTCACAGTTTCATGCTTATATTGGCTCCAATTCTTTTCATACATGCTGACTTATCTGAGATTACCATGAATGAAATATACGCCTGTCTCACAAATCCGAGAGTGCTTTCCGATTGATGTGTATGTACTGAAAACTGTCCATGAATTGGAGATCAGATTTTCTTGATGAACACCCAAGCTGTAACACCCACGATGCGGCTATATCTCCCATGTGTCGAGGCACGACTTAGAGGCATAAATGCATTGTGGTTTTGTCGCAAAAGAGGTAATATTCACACAATCCCATGTACTGAATAAGAAAGGGATAAAGAGTTGGCTTACAATCGCCATTTCACACAAATAGCAAGTTAACATACATCAACCAGAGTACAATCAAGGTCCGACTACGGAACCAAAATAAAAGAAGACAACCCCAAATGCCAGCTCCCCGGTGGTCCCAACTGGGCTCCACTACTGATCAATCTAAAAAAACACATAACAACGACCAAGTTCTTCATCGAGCTCCCACTTGATATCGGTAGCATCACCTGCACTGGTATCATCGGCACCTGTAACTGTTTTGGAAGTATCTATGAGTCACGAGGACTCAGCAATCTCACACCCGTGAGATCAAGACTATTTAAGCTTATGGGTTGGGTAAAGTAATGAGGTGGAGCTGTAGCAAGCACTAAGCATATATGTTGGCTAACATACGCAAATAAGAGCGAGAAGAGAAGCAACGCAACAGTCGAGAAGCTAGAAGTGATCAAGAAGTGATCCTGAAACTACTTACGTTCAAGCATAACACAAGACAGTGTTCACTTCCCGAACTCCGCCGAAAAATGACCATCACGGCTACACACGCGGTTGATTCATTTTAATTAAGTTAAGTGTCAAGTTCTCTACAACCGAACATTAACAAATTCCCATCTGCCACATAACCGCGAGCACGACTTTCGCAAGTTTATACCCTGCAGGGGTGTCCCAACTTAGCCCATCACAAGCTCTCACGGTCAACGAAGGATATTCCTTCTCCCGGGAAGACCTAATCAGGCTCGGAATCCCGGTTACAAGACTTTTCAAAATGGTAAAACAAGACCAGCAAAGCCGCCCGATGTGCCAACAAATCCCGATAGGAGTCGCACGTATCTCGTTCTCAGGGCACACCGGATGAGCACTCCGGACAACTAAAACCAGCCCTCGAGTTTCCCCAAGGTGGCGCTACAAAGGTCTCTAGTTCAGACCAACACTCGGAGGAGCAGTGGCCTAGGGGGATTTAAAATAAAGATGACACTTGAGTCTGCAGAACCCAAGGGAAAGGTATATGTGTTAGGTAGGCAAATGGTAAAACCAAGGTTGGGCCTTGCTGGAGGAGTTTTATTCAAGGCAAACTGTCAAGGGGTTCCCATAACACCCAACCGCATAAGGAACGCAAAAATCAAGGAACCTAACACAGGTATGACAGAAACTAGGGTGGCAAGAGTGGAACAAAACACCAGGCATAAGGCCGAGCCTTCCACCCTTTACCAAGTATATAGATGCATTAATTAAATAAGAGATATTGTGATATCCCAACATATCCATGTTCCAACATGGAACAAACTTCAACTTCACCTACAACTAGCAACGCTATAAGAGGGGCTGAGCAAAAGCGGTAACATAGCCAAACAATGATTTGCTAGGAAGGTTGGTTAGAGGCTTGAGATGACAATATGAGAGGCATGATATAACAAGTGGTAGGTAGCGCGACATAGCGATCGAACGAACAACTAGCAAGCAAAGATAGAAGTGATATCGAGGGTATGGTCATCTTGCCTGAAATCCCGCAAGGAAGAAGAACGAGTCCATGAAGGAGACAAACGAACGTAGTCGAACGAATCCTCACAACTCCGGAACGAAACCGAAGCTAACGAGAGAAGCAACCCGAAAAGAACCAAGCAACATGGTAAACACACAAGCATTAAGATGGCATGATGCACAAACAAGTATGATGCATGTCCGGTTTAATGAAACATGGCATGGCAAAGTGCACAAACAAAACTACAAGTTAGGTGGAGCTCAATATGCAACAGGTTCCATATTGACGAAACACCACATTCATTTATTTAGTTCTCTCCTGTTTATGTACCCAACAATATTAAATGTTATTAAACATGGCAAGAGGTGAGGCAAAAGTAAACTACATATTTAGGCATTTTAAATGAGGCCGGAAACATCAAACAACAATTCCGGTAAATCCTCATGTCATTTAGCAAATGAAGCAAACAACAATTTAAACATTCTTGATGTTGTTATCATGATGCGGATGACATTTGCATTTTTGTGCAATATTTATGAAAATGTTGATAACAACATTTACGAAGCATTTGTCATCGTGGCGGAAACGAAAGGGGTGCCACGGCAACAAATCCGAAAATGATGCCACGGCAACATATCGGTTCCGATTGCTCATGGAGATACCAGTGCAAAAGGAAATGTGACGGGAGCGTGTCATGCATGGATGGTGGGGTGATCCCAGATACCGGGTTCCCACAAGATGACGGCATGGCAATGGGGAACATGCAAGAAACACGTCGGGTATGGTGCAAACGCGAGCATTTCATACAACACGTCACAAGCGTTTTCGAAGCGTATCGAGTTCATCGAGTGAAGTAGTCGTTCACGGCCGTCGTGGAAGTAGCGGTTCACGGAAGTCGTGGGAGTCTTGGTACATGTTCAGGAAGCGGTAGAGATACGGGTCCTCGACAACGGTCATCATACATGTTCCAAGGTCGTCGCTAGAGGTTCTCGCGATCTCGGCGACGGTAGTGGAAGTAGATGTTCACGACGACGGCAGTAGAAGTAGTGGTACTATCGGTCCTCAATGATAGTGGTACACGTTTCGAAGAGGAACTTGACAAATCTGAGTAACTTAGGGTCAAGGTAGTCGTTCACGTTCATAGTTGCATGAGTTTCCGTAGATGTTCGAGGTCACGGCGAGGAACTTGACACATCGTTGAACTTGGCGTTCAAAGAATCCCGTGTAGTGGTACGAGGAAACCAGGGGTACTTGTCAGGTTCCACACGGAGATGCATCGATGGATCTCCGACTTGTTTGGCGGTGGACAAACTTGGCGAAAACCACGAAGGCGGCCTTGGGCTTCCCTGGTTACCGCGTCTTGGCAATGATAAGAGGGGCGACAAGGCCAGTGGGGCAGCAACCGAAGATGGCCGGGTTGGGCGTCGGGGTTAAAGGCCGGAGGTGGTTGCGGGCAGAGTAGCGGCGACCCTGGAGGCGGAGGAGGTCCGGCGAGGTAGCAAGCCGACGGCGGGGAAGGCAGCAAGGCGGCGACGCGCGTGGAGGGCTCGAGTCCCTGGCGCGGCAGAGAGGCGGGGAAGCGACGGGGCCGCAGCGCCATGGGGACAGAGGTGGAGGCTCCAGCTCGGGGAGGTGCAGCGAGGAGAACCACGTGGTGACGGGGCGGCAGCCGGCAGCGGCACCGGTGGCCGGCGGACTTGGAGCTCTGGGCGAGGCGGAGAAGCGGTGGCGCGGGCACGGTCCACGAGATGGTGCGAGGCCACGGCTTGGTTCTGCGGGATCCATGGCATCTGCGGGCGTGCCGGCGCTGGTGGGAGAAGGAGGCGGGGCAGGAGGGAGAGAAGCCGCGGGGCGGAGCTGACGAAATAAGGAGGTCGGGTGCTGGAGGGAGATGGGGATCGATAGGGTCTCTCTGGCGGCGGGGTGGAGACGAGCGAGAGGGAGAGATGGGATCGGGCAGGGGAGAGGGTTAGGTTTAGGATTAGGTGGGCCTTAGAGGCCGGCCCAGTGTGGAGGCAAAAGGCCGGGGCCTTGGGCCTTTTGGTGGAGATGAAAAAAAAAGGCTAGAGGAGTTGGGCTGCACTGGAATCTCTCTCTCCCTTAAGTCTTAAAAAACCTTTTCGGAAAACAGAAAATCGCAAAGAAAGAAAGAAAGGAGAGCAAATAAAGGGTTAGAGGAAGGATTTGTGCAAATGGATTATTTTCCCGGACTCACAAAAATGTGTATGACTCCAGAAAAATGGAGTGGGCATGAATGAAAAATTAAATTCAAATTCCTTTGAATTTAATCCAAATGATTTGAACTAGGACGGGTTTGAGAAGTGTCCAGAAATGTTGAGACTTTCGGAGGAGCCTCAATAAATGGAGAAGGAATTGTCGGCAAGGTTTGGGGATCAACTCGAAGTAGAAAAGGCATGGGGAAAATTTGCAAGTGTGTTCTGGTTAATTCCAAACTGATGGAATATTTATTATAGCTTGTGACGCCCGGATAATTAAGCTATTGTGACGCCCGGATAATTAAGCTACAGTAATCTCCTGTAATGATGCCAGGTCATCATTCTTACTATTGCTAATCCTCGGTTTGTCCAAATCATTGATTCCAATTCAAATTCAAATTAAAGTCCAAATTCAAGTTTCTCAAACATGACAAATAAATGTCAAAGTGTGGCAAATATTCCATATCTAATTATGGTGGTGACCCACTTTTGTAAAATGTTTAAATCCTCATTTGTGAATATAACAATGGCTTAAACAACCATGAAATGCCTTTTATAATTTCTAAAAGTTAAACTATTTATGTGTGGTGAAACTTTTTGTGCCAGAGGTATAACTAGTAATTACTATTTAGAAACTACTTTTGTATTTTAGCTAAACTAAAGTATTGTGGAAATTAATTAAAACAGTGAAAGGTAAATAATAAAAAGTAATTAAACACAAAAAAACTAACAAGACAACCCCCTCCTCCTGGGCCACTGGCCACCTAACCACCAGGCCGGCCCAAGCGCACCCTCCCCCTCCTGTTCAGAGGGGGGGATCGTGGGCAACGCCGATGCTTGCCACTGCACCAGCCGTTGCCGTGGCTGCCATCCGACGGCCCTCCGGCATTCCCCCCTGCCTATCTACCCCCTGCGCCTGCAACCCTAACCCCTATCCCCTCGCGCCCCACTCTCCCTCTGCCACTCGCGCCCGACGCCCCTCGTCTCATCGTCGCGGCCACTGTCGTCTTCGGCGTGCGGGAGCACGTCCAGGAGGTCCGTCACACCGGATCCGTCCGTTCGGGGACCCCTACGCGAAGGGATCGAGGACGTCTTCCACTTTCGGTCGCCGTGGATCTCCGTCGGGATCATCGTCTTCGAGCTTCCCCGAGCTCACCGCTCAGCCCGTCGTTCCTCACTGTGAGCGCTGCGCCGTTGCGCTCCTTCCTTTTCGCTTTAGTCCCCCATCGTAGAGTCCGTCGAGCTCCGCCCGTAGTCGCGCCCGTTCGTCGACTCGTCGTCGCCGCCCACGCTCGATTGACCATCGTCGTCGCCGCCCACGCTCGATTGACCACACGCGCGCGCTCGCGTCGCTGTACTGACTGTCGTAGCTTGTCGTGCTGGCCGTGCACCGCGCCCGCGCCACCCGCTGCCGTGCCCCCTGCTGCGCTGCTGTAGCCACTGCCACGCTGCTCTGCTTGCTGCTTGCCGGGCGTCACCCCCTGGTCCGCCGGCCTGCAACCGCGGCCTGCCTTGCCCCTCGCCTCGCGTCGCTCACCGGCCCAGCCTCATGCCGTGCAGCCCCGCGCCCCGCGCCCAACTCATGTGCATGCTGTTGCTGCTCTCCTGAATGTACTACTACTAGTTACTGTATCTGCTACTAGCTAGCTTTGCTAAATCTACACTGTCTAACCCTCTAAACAGCCCATAAACTGCAGTTAAACAACTATTAACAAGGCTAAGAAAATTATGAGTAGAAAGTATACTTGATAAACTTTAATTTATCCCACTGGATCAAGTCCTTTCAAAGCATCGATTAAATCCTACAAAAATCACAAAATGTCATCTTCTCTTACACTTAGCATTGTGTGTGTATACAGCCATCACTGGCCGACCCGTACAAATTAGCTTAGGGGTAGTTTCTAGTTAGTTTAATTGCTAGCCAATGACAAGTGGGACCCCTGTTTAGATTAGATAAATCTACTTGGGAGTTTAATAAAACTGATTAACTTTTAGTTATTTCGCTGACATGTGGCCCTGCTGTAAATTAAAATGATAGATTAAATTAAAAGTGCCTAAGTCTATGATAGTCGGGACCCACCTTTACTATTCATCTTTTGACCGGTCAAATGTTGACAGGGTCAACTCTGCTGACTGGTCCCTCCCTGGCCCACTGTCAGCCTCTATGTGTACATAGAGCTGGCTACACATAGCAATTTGTCATTTAATTTCGAATTAAAACAATTTTAAAATGTTGTTTGAATCTTTGAAAAATTATAGAAAATAATCCGTAACTCGGATGAAAAAGTTTTATATATGAAAGTTGATCAGAACGACGAGACGAATCCGGATACACAGCCCGTTCGTCCGCCACGCATCCCTAGCATAGTGAACACGCAACTTTCCCCCTCCGATTCATCTGTCCGAAAACGCGTAACACCGGGGATATTTTCCCGGATGTTTCCCCCTTCACCGGTACCACCTCATACCGCGTTAGGGCACCCCTAGCATCGCTACTTGACATGTCATGAATCGCTATGCATCTGTTTGCTTAATATTTATTGTTTCTCCCCCCCTCTTCTCTCGCTAGACACCGAGACTTACACCGCTGCTACCCAGTAAGACTACGGTGTTGACGACCCCTCTCTCTTGCCAGAGCAACCAGGCAAGCCCCCCTCTTTGATCACCAGATATCGCCTACTCTTCTCTATACTGCTTGCATTAGAATAGTGTAGCATGTTACTGCTTTCCGTTATTCCTATCATGATGCATAGCCTGTCCTTGCTACTACTGTTGTTACCATTACCTGCTATCCTACTGCTTAGTATAGGATGCTAGTGTTCCATCAGTGGCCCTACACTCTTGTCCGTCTGCCATGCTATACTACTGGGCCGTGATCACTTCGGGAGGTGATCACGGGCATATACAATATACTTTACACAGTTACATTACCTGTGATACTGTTCGGAGATGGGGGCTGAAGGGGCAGGTGGCTCCATCCCGGTAGAGGTGGGCCTGGGTTCCCGACGGTTACTTTGAGGCGGAGCGACAGGGCAGGTTTAGACCACCTAGGAGAGAGGTGGGCCTGGCCCTGGTCGATGTTCGCGGATACTTAACACGTTTAACGAGATCTTGGTATTTGATCTGAGTCTGGCTACTGGCCTATACGCACTAACCATCTACGCGGGGACAGTTATGGGCACTCGACGTCGTGGTATCAGCCGAAGCACTTCGTGACGCCAGTGACTGAGCGGCGCGCGCCGGGTTGGACCGCGTAACGTGACTTCCTTTGTAATGGAGGTTGCTAGGTCTGCTCTCCGGCCGCGTACGCAACGTGCATGTGTGCTATGGGCGATGGGCCCAGACCCCTGTGCGCTTAGGTTTAGACCGGCGTGCTGGCCTCTCTGTTGTGCCTAGGTGGGGCTGCGACGTGTTGATCTTCCGCGGCCGGGCATGACCCAGAAAAGTGTGTCCGGCCAAATGGGATCGAGCGTGTTGGGTTATGTGGTGCACCCCTGCAGGGAAGTTAATCTATTCGAATAGCCGTGATCTTCGGTAACAGGACGACTTGGAGTTGTACCTTGACCTTATGACAACTAGAACCGGATACTTAATAAAACACACCCTTCCAAGTGCCAGATACAACCGGTGATCGCTCTCTCACAGGGCGACGAGGGGAGGATCATCGGTTAGGATTATGCTATGCGATGCTACTTGGAGGACTTCAGTCTAATCTCTTCTACATGCTGCAAGACGGAGGCTGCCAGAAGCGTAGTCTTCGAAAGGACTAGCTATCCCCCCTTATTCCGGCTTTCTGCAGTTCAGTCCACATATGATACCCTTATTCCATTTGATACCAATGCATACATATGTAGTATAGCTCCTTGCTTGCGAGTACTTTGGATGAGTACTCACGGTTGCTTTCTCCCTCTTTTCCCCCTATCCCTTCTACCTGGTTGTCGCAACCAGATGTTGGAGTCCAGGAGCCAGACGCCACCTTCGACGACGACTCCTACTACACCGGAGGTGCCTACTACTACGTGATGCCCGCTGACGACGACCAGGAGTAGTTAGGAGGATCCCAGGCAGGAGGCCTGCGCCTCTGATCTGTATCCCAGTTTGTGCTAGCCTTCTTAAGGCAAACTTGTTTAACTTATGTCTGTACTCAGATATTTGTCCGCTGACTCGTCTATGATCGAGCTCTTTGTATTCGATCGAGGCCCCTGGCTTGTAATATGATGCTTGTATGACTTATTTTATTTGTAGAGTGTGTTGTGATATCTTCCCCGTGAGTCTGATCTTGATTGTACACGTTTGCGTGTATGAATTAGTGTATGATTAAATGATTAAATCGGGGGGCGTCACATAGCTCCCTAATATTGGGAGGATATGTTATAAAGAGAATCACCATGTGAATTCCTCGGTTTAGTGGGACCAAAGATCCATGAAATTTATTTAGTTGAGTTTTAGTTAGCTTTAAGAAAAAGATGGCATGATGACATGATGCCATGCAAAAATATGAAATGATGAACACAACAAGCAAAACAAATCACATGACGAACAACGAAAAACATGGAAGGCTTATGAAGTGTTGGTCTTGGGGCGTCACAACACTCCACCACTACAAGAGGATCTTGTCCCGAGATCTAGGATGGCACCGGAGAGAAATGGAAAAGGAAGAGAAGAGGTAGAACAAAGTTGCTTCTTTGACAAACGAGTGAAACCAATGAACCTTGAGAGGTTAAGCAATTTGAAGGAAAGAGTACACTGGAGATGAATGAAGTTGAAAACACTTCGTTAGAAGAGAGGAACAAGGAACATTATGTGAACCTTGGAGGTTGCAAAGCTATGAATGAAGAGCTCCAGTGACAAGGAAGGCCATGTAACCACTCTGGTTGAAACGGAATAAGCAAGGAATGAGAACGAAAGAATGCAGACAACACTCCGGTAGAAAAGAGAAGCAAAACTTGACAAAATGAGAAGAACTTGAAAAGAGGACACGACACTCCGGTTAAATGGATAAGCGCGAAAAGAACACGATCTTGACAAAATGAGATGATGAGTGAAAAGAGCAACATCACAAAGCCTCCGGAAGAAAGAATAGAAGATAGATGATTGGAATAAAAGAATGGAGAAGAAAATGCCAACTTATGCCACAAATGATCTTGGAAATCACCCTTCCAAGAAGGTTATAACGGAGTTGTTGGAAAACCAACAACGAAACGAATAAGCTTGTAGTGCGCTTATGGAAAACATCTCAAAACTAAGGTGAAATTCTGCCACTTATGGAATCAATTGCTTGCTTCGGAGCAACGAAGAGATGAAAACTTCTTTCATCGCGAGAATAGGAGGAAACTTGGATTATTGATAAGCACCACAGTAGCAATATTCCTTAGGGAAGGCTTTAGGTGAAATATAACCCAAGATAACTCCAGCGAAGAGATTGACGGATTAATAAGAGCTCATGCTCGAAGAAATTGATGGGTTTAACTATCTCATTCTTGACCACTGCGAATCATGAAACACGAAAAGGGATTGCCAAGAATGACATAACACCACCTCAAAAGATAAGGTAAGAAGAATTGCACTTCGGATGCCAGATGAAGAATGCTTGAACTCATTAGATCAAAACATGTGTTGAGAACCATGTTTACTTCAGAGTATAGCTTGGCGGATCTTAACTTCAAGAGAAATCTTGGAGAACAATTAAAGAATGAAAGGAATCCTTGACGAACCACCCTGTTGAGCCTCCGTGAGAACTCCGGTAATGAAAGAATGATCAAACGAAAGGAAAGTTGAAAAGAACTCCGGTAGAAGCCTTGCAATGATTTAGATGGAGCCTCGCGACGAGATAATGCGGAAAACTTGGAACTCTGGAAAAGAAAAGATGAAGCATCTCGAACCGAGAAATGTGACATGACAATTCTGGAAAGAAGAAACTAGATCACTTGGATGAAACAATAATAAGAATTACGTTATGCATATCCTTCACCAATTTAAATTGATGACAAGCAACGGATTTGGCATACTACTTATTCTCGTAGAAAGAATTAAGAGAGATATAGCGCAATCTTGAGAAAAGACTTCAACGATCCGCCGGTAAGATTGGAAAGAACAAATGAATTGATATGATAACGTATGAAGAGGAACCTTGAACAAACCGCCGTAAGAATTGAAAATGAACGAAGAAAAGATAAAGAAACACTGGGAAGAACTATAAAAAGAATGAAGATACTTGAGAGAATTTAGATACATGAGAACGAATAGATCACGAGCTAATTAGAGAATACTTGAATGATGCACCGGAAGAATTCGAGAACGAGAGCTGAAAGCTGGAATGGATAATTCTGAGATGATGGCCTTTGGATGAATCAAACTGAAAAGACTCCTGAAATGCGTCGGATGGGTGAGAAGAATTCTCGTAATCAAAACAAGTATGAGAGGATGGCATCAAGCTAGAACCACGAATCTTTGGGAGAACGGATAATATTTGGAGGAAATCTCTTCCTCGGTCTTCACAATCCGAGAATTATGACGAGAAACACCACCATTAATTGTTGAGGCACTCCGGAATGAAAATTAGAGAGGTTGAACCAATGATGAAAAGAATTTGAAAGATCTTGGTGAAAGACATTTGACAGGTGATAACTCATTCTTACGTCAAACTTTGAAATGAATTTGAGAATAACTCTGAAAAAATTAGATGAGTCAGGTAAGAACCTGGGAAAAGACCTGTGGGTTAGGGCCCACTCAAGAGAAACTCCGTTGAAATGATTACTTGAAAAGGAGATTGCACTGGTTGAATTAAATGGCTTGAATGAGATAACAACCTCGAAATAGGTTGAACGGATCTTTTATGACAAGACAAGCCTTCTGAGATATCTTCAGCACTTCAGATATTAATAGAGATAGATGAACGATTAAGAGGTGCACCGGCATGGGGAATCATTTGAAACAAGGAAAGGAATGATCAACACCGAAAGCTTGAATTGAATCCACCGGAGAAGAAAAATAATGAAGAATAATGAACTTGAAGCTCCGTTAGTATCTTCCTGAGAATCACCGGATAAGAACATTGGCGGAAAAGAATGGAGAGACTTCACATCAATAAAAAGGATACTTGATTAAGAAATCTGAGCCCTTGAAGAAAAAGGGTGGGAGGACGGGAAAACAAATGCAACTTGGAATGGAAGAAATGAACACCGTTGGGAAAAAACTGAGGGGTGATCTTACGAATGTTGAAAATGATCGAGTCCACTTGAAGAGGAGCATGTCGGTTGGAAAAGAATTGGCATGACAATCTCGATGATCAAGAAGGATTAGTACTCCCATATAAATATGAGAACACCGCTTAGGAAAAGGTATGGAATCAACACATGACATCGAAGCAACTCGAATACCACAAATAAAAGAAAACAAAGGATTGGCTTGCAAAATAAGCTGGAAACAAACATATGATAGATCCCATATCGTATCATGTGTCTTTTGGAAAGATATCCTACGAGATACTTGAATTCCCACTTATAAACTCCCGAAACTTTCTAGTTATGCGACCAGGTGTTGGGGATACAAGGGAAGCATACTATCTCACCCAAACTAACAATCCCTACATCCAATTGTATCCATCCTTCAACACAAAACCAAGAAACCTTCGGAAATCATGTACCTCAACCTTCGAAAAGCATCCGTTATATGAGTTATGGCAATACTCCCGAACTCCCGCCCTAGTACTGGGTGGCGTCGAGGTTATCTCACCAACAACTACATAAAAGAGATTTTCGATGTCGGTGAAACTCAGGTATTCCAAAACTACAACGATAAAATTGTGACGACAACACCTCGGAGCTCAATTCCCCGGGACACTGCCACAACCCCTAAATGTCAGGAGGCACCAAGAACAATGTACTCGTCACAAGACTATCAGAACGATTCCAAGATACCCACGAGATCCTAAAAAAATTCGTGAAATTTGAGGAGAGGAAAGTCAAAACTTCTACATCAGGAGGCCTCAGCAAAGCGACAAAGGAACAGAGGAGTAAAAAGAATCCCACTCTTCGATATATATATATATATATAATCCTAAGACTGAAAACATTTTGTTCTAGACTCAACAACGTCAGCGATTCGATCAAGCAGGGGGCTCCTAAGTCGGGGATGGCTCTGATTACCAACTTGTAACACCCACGATGCGGTTATATCTCCCACATGTCGAGGCACAACTTAGAGGCATAACCGCATGGTGGTTTTGTCGCAAGAGGGGTAATCTTCACACAATCCCATGTACTGAATAAGAAAGGGATAAAGAGTTGGCTTACAGTCGCCACTTCACACAAATAACAAGTTAACATACATCAACCAGAGTAAAATCAAGGTCCGACTATGAAACCAAAATAAAAGAAGACAACCCCAAATGCTAGATCCCCGATCGTCCCAACTGGGCTCCACTATTGATCAATTGAAAAAAACACATAACAACGACCAAGTTCTTCATCGAGCTCCCACTTGAGCTTGGTAGCATCGCCTGCACTGGTATCATCGGCACCTGCAATTGTTTTGGAAGTATCTATGAGTCACGAGGACTCAGCAATCTCACACCCATGAGATCAAGACTATTTAAGCTTATGGATAGGGTAAGGTGATGAGGTGGAGCTGTAGCAAGCACTAAGCATATATGGTGGCTAACATACGCAAATAAGAGCGAGAAGAGAAGCAACGCAACGGTCGAGAAGCTAGAAGTGATCAAGAAGTGATCCTGAAACTACTTACGTTCAAGCATAACACAAGACCGTGTTCACTTCCCGGACTTCGTCGAAAAGTGACCATCACGGCTACACACGTGGTTGATTCATTTTAATTAAGTCAAGTGTCAAGTTCTCTACAACCAGACATTGACAAATTCCCACCTGCCACATAACCGCGGGCACAACTTTCGAAAGTATATACCCTGCAGGGGTGTCCCAACTTAGCCCATCACAAGCTCTCACGGCCAACAAAGGATATTCCTTCTTCCAGGAAGACCCGATCAGGCTTGGAATCCCGGTTACAAGACTTCTCGACAATGGTAAAACAAGACCAGCAAAGCCGCCCGATGTGCCGACAAATCCCGATAGGAGTCTCACGTATCTCGTTCTCGGGGCACACCGGATGAGCACTCCGTACAACTAAAACCATCCATCGAGTTTCCCCGAGGTGGCGCTGCAAAGGACTCTAGTTCGGACCAACACTCAGAGGAGCACTGGCCCAGGGGGGTTTAAAATAAAGATGACCCTTGAGTCTGCAGAACCCAAGGGAAAGGTATAGGTGGTAGGTAGGAAAATGGTAAAACCAATGTTGGGCCTTGCTGGAGGAGTTTTATTCAAGGCGAACTGTCAAGGGGTTCCCATAACACCCAACCGCGTAAGCAACGCAAAAATCAAGGAACATAACACCGGTATGACGGAAACTAGGGCGGCAAGAGTGGAACAAAACACCAGCATTAAGGCTGAGCCTTCCACCCTTTACCAAGTATATAGATGCATTAATTAAATAAGAGATATCGTGATATCCCAACATATCCATGTTCCAACATGGAACAAACTTCAACTTCACCTGCAACTAGCAATGCAATAAGAGGGGCTGAGCAAAAGCGGTCACATAGCCAAACAACTGTTTCCTAGGAAGGTTGGTTAGAGGCTTCACATGGCAATATGAGAGGCATGATATAATAAGTGGTAGGTAGTGCGACATAGCGATCGAACGAACAACTAGCAAGCAAAGATAGCAGTGATATCGGGGGTATGGTCATCTTGCCTGAAATCCCGCAAGGAAGAAGAACGAGTCCATGAAGGAGACAAACGGACATAGTCGAATGAATCCTCACAACTCCGGAACGAAACCGAAGCTAATGAGAGAAGCAACCCAGAAAGAACCAAGCAACATGGTAAACACACAAGCATAAAGATGGCATGATGCACAAACAAGTATGATGCATGTCCGATTTAATGAAACATGGCATGGAAAAGTGCACAAACAAAACTACAAGTTAGGTGGAGCTCAATATGCAAAAAGTTGTATATTGAAGAAACACCACATTCATTTATTTAGTTCTCTCCCGTTTATGTACCCAACAATATTAAATGTTATTAAACATGGCAAGAGGTGAGGCAAAAGTAAACTACATATTTAGGCATTTTAAATGAGGTCGGAAACATCAAACAACAATTCCGGTAAATCCTCATGTCATTTAGCAAATGAAGCAAACAACAATTTAAACATTCTTGATGTTGTTATCATGACGCGGATGACATTTGCAAGTTTTGTGCAATATTTATGAAAATGTTGATAAGAGCATTTTACGAAGCATTTGTCATCGTGGCAGAAACGAAAGGGGTGCCACGGCAACGAATCCGAAAATGATGCCACAACAACATACCAGTTCCGGTAGCTCATGGAGATACCGGTGCAGAAGGAAATGTGACGGGAGCATGTCATGCATGGATGGTGGGGTGATCCCGGATACCGGGTTCCCACGAGACCATGGCATGGCAACGGGGAACATGCAAGCAACACGTCGGGCACGGTGCAAACGCGAGCATTTCATACAACACATCACAAGCATTCATCCACGGACGGTAGTGGTACATGTTTCGAAGAGGAACTTGATGAATCCGAGTAATTTGGGGTCAACGGTAGTCATTCACGTTCAAAGTTGCACGAGTTTCTGTAGATGTTCAGGGTCATGGCGAGGAACTTGACGTATCGTTGAACTTGGCGTCTGGGGAATCCCGCATAGTGGTACACATTTTGTAGATGTTCGGAGTCGTCGGTAGAGGTACTTGGCGCTTGCGGTGTGTTTCTTGGGGAAACCAGGGGTACTTGTCAGGTTCCACACGGAGATGCATCGATGGATCTCCGACTCGTTTGGCGGTGGACGAACTTGGCGAAAACCACGAAGGCGGCCTTGGGCTTCCCTGGTTGCCACGTCTTGGCAATGACAAGAGGGGCGACGAGGCCAGCGGGGCAGCAACCGAAGATGGCCGAGTCGGGCGTCGGGGTTGAAGGCCGAAGGTGGTTGCGGCCAGAGCAGCGGCGACCTTGGAGGCGGAGGAGGTCCGGCGAGGTAGCAAGCCGATGGTGGGGAAGGCAGCAAGGCGGTGACGCGCGTGGAGGGCTCGAGTCCCTGGCGCGGAGAGAGGCGGGGAAGCGACGGGGCCACAGCGCCATGGGGACGGAGGTGGAGGCTCCAGCTCGAGGAGGTGCAGCGAGGAGAACCGCGTGGTGACGGGGCGGCAGCTGGCAGCAGCACCGGTGGCCGGCGGACTTGGAGCTCCGGACGAGGCGGAGAAGCGGTGGCGCGGGGCACGGTCCACGAGATGGTGCGGGGCCGTGGCCTGGTTCTGCGGGATCCATGGCAGCTGCAGGCGTGCCGGCGCTGGTGGGAGAAGGAGGCGGGGCAGGAGGGAGAGAAGCCGCGGGGCGGAGCTGACGGAGGAAGGAGGTCGGGCGCTGGAGGGAGATGGGGATCGATCGGGTCTCTCTGGCGGCGGGGTGGAGACGAGGGAGAGGGAGAGATGGGATCGGGCAGGGAAGAGGGTTAGGTTTAGGATTAGGTTGTAACGCCCCGAGACCGATGCGCCAGGTGTCTTCTAGTTATTCGCCAATGTTGCCATGTCATTTGCTTGCGTGTTGCATCTTATCATGTCATCATGTGCATTGCATCATCATGTTTTCAAAACTTGCATCCGTTCGGGTCCTCCTAGCTCTCTCCGTTGTCCGTTCTGAGCCCAGACACACTCGCACGCGCCCGCGGCACCTCCGAAATATTATTTTATAAGTGGCCGGAAAATGTTCTCGGAATGGGATGAAAGTTGGCGTGCGGTGTTGTTGTTGGGTTTCGTAGTAATTTCAAAAAAAATTCCTACGCACACGCAAAATCATGTGATGCATAGCAACGAGAGGGGAGAGTGTTGTCTATGTACCCAACGCAGACCGACTGCGGAAGCGCTGACACGACGTAGAGGAAGTAGTCGTACGTCTTCACGATCCAACCGATCAAGCACCGAAACTACGGCACCTCCGAGTTCGAGCACACGTTCAGCTCGATGACGATCCCCGGACTCCGATCCAGCAAAGTGTCAGGGAAGAGTTCCGTCAGCACGACGGCGTGGTGACGATCTTGATGTACTACAGCAGCAGGGCTTCGCCTAAACTCCGCTACAGTATTATCGAGGACTATGGTGGCTGGGGGCACCGCACACGGCTAAGGAATAGATCACGTGGATCAACTTGTGTGTTCTAGGGTGCCTCTACCTCAGTATATAAAGGACCAAAGGGGGGAGGCTGGCCGGCCACAAGGGGTGCGCCAGGAGAGTCATACTCCCTCTGGGAGTAGGATTCCCCCCCCCCAATCCTAGTTGGAATAGGATTCGCGGAGGGGGAAAAGAGAGAGAGGGGGCCGGCCACCTCTCCTAGTCCTAATAGGACTAGGGGAAGGGGGAGGCGCACAGCCTATGTAGGGCTGCCTCTTCTCTTTTCCACTAAGGCCCATCATGGCCCATTTAGCTCCCGGGGGGTTCCGGTAACCTTCCCGGTACTCCGGTAAAATCCCGATTTCACCCGGAACACTTCCGATATCCAAACATAGGCTTCCAATATATCAATCTTTACGTCTCGACCATTTCGAGACTCCTCGTCATGTCCGTGATCACATCCGGGACTCCGAACAACCTTCGGTACATCAAAATGCATAAACTCATAATATAACTGTCATCGTAACCTTAAGCGTGCGGACCCTACGGGTTCGAGAACAATGTAGACATGACCGAGACACGTCTCCGGTCAATAACCAATAGCGGGACCTGGATGCCCATATTGGCTCCTACATATTCTACGAAGATCTTTATCAGACCGCATAACAACATACGTTGTTCCCTTTGTCATCGGTATGTTACTTGCCCGAGATTCGATCGTCGGTATCCAATACCTAGTTCAATCTCGTTACCGGCAAGTCTCTTTACTCGTTCCGTAATACATCATCTCACAACCAACACATTAGTTGTAATGCTTGCAAGGCTTATGTGATGTGCATTACCGAGAGGGCCCAGAGATACCTCTCCGACAATCGGAGTGACAAAACCTAATCTCGAAATACGCCAACCCAACATGTACCATTGGAGACACCTGTAGTACTCCTTTATAATCACCCAGTTACGTTGTGACGTTTGGTAGTACCCAAAGTGTTCCTCTGGTAAACGGGAGTTGCATAATCTCATAGTTATAGGAACATGTATAAGTCATGAAGAAAGCAATAGCAACATACTAAACGATCGGGTGCTAAGCTAATGGAATGGGTCATGTCAATCAGATCATTCAACTAATGATGTGACCTCGTTAATCAAATAACAACTCTTTGTTCATGGTTAGGAAACATAACCATCTTTGATTAACGAGCTAGTCAAGTAGAGGCATACTAGTGACACTCTGTTTGTCTATGTATTCACACATGTATTATGTTTCAGGTTAATACAATTCTAGCATGAATAATAAACATTTATCATGATATAAGGAAATAATTAATAACTTTATTATTGCCTCTAGGGCATATTTCCTTCAGTTGTTATGTTGTAGATAGGCCGCCTGCCAAGTTTCATCGCATTCGGAGCTCGTTTGACGCCCCAACGCATAACTATAGCGAAAGTATAGCCGGTCTAACATCGGATGTTTTCGGTCTCCGGAAACGGATGCTGGGCCTCTCTCTCTCTTCTCTCCTCTCAGCCCGAGGCCTTCTGCACAGCCCACAAGCTCCAACCTACCCCTCCTTCCGTCCGGAGCCGTCGGATCGCCATCGGAGGCTCCGAAAACCCCCCTAGACCCCTCATACCCTAACCCTGCCTATAAAAGGAAGCCTTCTCTTCCATTTTTGGCAGCAGACTAATCCCTCCTCGAAATCAGCGCGCCGCCAGCCTCCTCCCACCTCCACCTCGCATTCCTCGCCGGCCTAACCCACCGCCACCACTTGGCGCTGCCCCAGCGGGCGAGCCGCCACCTGAACCCGCCGTCACCACCGCCTAGGGCCAATGGCAGCGCGCCACGTGCCCGTGCCAGCGCCTCCCTCCTCCCACCTTGCGCCGGCCCAGATCGGGGCCTGCTCGAGCCCATCTGGGCCCGTACGAGCCCGCGTCGCCGCCCGCAGCCGCAGGAGTCTGGCTCCCCTCATGCTCCCTCGTCACCGATCCCGTGCGGCGCCTCCCACCATCTTTCGCGCCTCCGGCGGGTCACCGGAGCCGACCCTCGTCGGAGACCGTGGCCACCGCCTCCGCCAGGTCGCCGCCTCCCCGTCGCCCTCTCCTTCTCCTTCTTTCCGACCTCACTTCTCTCTCCCTCCCCCCTGCAGAGCCGCCATGGATGAGTCCCACCGCGCCGGATCCCGCATCCCCGAGCGCCGCCGACCACTCCCGTCACCGGATCTGGAACCTTCGTCCTTGGATGCGTCCATCCTCGTCGTTCGGCAGGTTCCCGTCAACCCAGTCGCCCCTGTCATGCCGAGTTCGCCACCAGCCGCTATTGTTGCTCTGCTTCCGTCGAACAGAGGTCGACGGACCGGGTTGCTCACGTTGACCCGTACCTGGGCCGCCTCCTCCTCATCGGGCCTGCTAGCCCAAGGACGCGCCAAGGCCTGCCTGCATCCTCTCAGCCAGCCGGCTGCACCGACTGGGCCTTGGCCCTTGGTGAGCGCCCAGCCGCCCCCTGTTACAACCCAATACCTTCTTTTTCTACCCTGCGAATTTGTCTATTATCCAGTGAGCTGCAGTTTTACAGATTGGTCCCTATACATCATGCATATCATAACACACCAACCGTGCATCAGATCTAAATAAATTATATATGTAACTTGTCTAGAATTTCATCTAGTTTCAAAATATCCCACTTTCATGCTTGTTTGAGATTTTTAAATTGCTGTTTGCTTAAATTTTCTCCAATGCCATGCTAAAATGATTTAATTCATAACTTGATAACCGTAGCTCCAAACTTAATAAACTTTATATGTAAATGGGGTAGAAAAATGCCTAGTTTAACATGGTGGCTTTACTTTACATGTTTAATAACTCTAAAATTATGTTTAGGGCAGAACAGTGCCTAATTCATAATATGGCCATGAGGATTTTCCGGATTTGTTGTTTGTTATATCTGGCCTCATTTAAACTTGTCTAGATAGGTAGTTTTCATATGCTTCACCTCTTGTCTTGTTTAACAACATTTAATATTGTTGGGTACATAAACGAGATCGAACTAAATAACTTGAATGTGGTGTTTCGTCAATATGCAACTCGTTGCATATTGAGCTCCTTTTAATTTTTAGTTTTGTTTGTGCACTTTGCCATGCCATGACTCATTAATCCGGACATGCATCATACTTGATTGTGCATCATGCCATGATTATGTGATGGTTGTTTACTATGTTGTTTGCTTCTTTCCGGTGTTGCTTCTTCGGGTTAGTTCCGATAATGTCGTGTTTGTGAGGATTCGTTCGACTTCGTCCATTTGTCTTCTTCATGGACTCGTTCTTCTTCCTTGCGGGATCTCAGGCAAGATGACCATACCCTTGAAATCACTTCTATCTTTGCTTGTTAGTTGTTCGCTCTATTGCTATGCCGCGCTACCTACCACTTGCTATATCATGCCTCCCATATTGCCATGTCAAGCCTCTAACCCACCTTCCTAGCAAATCGTTGTTTGGCTATGTTACCGCTTTGCTCAGCCCCTCTTATAGCGTTGCTAGTTGCAGGTGAAGTTGGAGTTTGTTCCATGTTGGAACATGGATATTGTTGGGATATCACAATATATCTTATTTAATTAATGCATCTATATACTTGGTAAAGGGTGGAAGGCTCGGCCTTATGCCTGGTATTTTGTTCCACTCTTGCCGCCCTAGTTTCCGTCATACCGGTGTTATGTTCCTTGATTTTGTGTTCCTTACATGGTTAGGTGTTATGGGGACCCCTTGACAGTTCGCTTTGAATAAAACTCCTCCAGCAAGGCTCGACCTTAGTTTTACCATTTGCCTCACCACCACCTATACTTTTCCCTTGGGAATCGCGCTCTCGAGGGTCATCTTTATTTTAACCCCCCCCCCCAGGCCAGTGCTTCTCTAAGTGTTGGTCCGAAACAAAGCCACTTGCGGCGCCACCTGGGGGAACTTGAGGGATGGTTTTAGCTATACGTAGTGTTCATCCGGTGTTGCCCTGAGAACGAGATATGTGCAGCTCCTATCGGGATGTCGGCGCATCGGGCGGTCTTGCTGGTCTTGTTTTACCATTGTCGAAATGTCTTGTAACCGGGATTCGAGACTGATCAGGTCTTCTTGGGAGAAGGAATATCCTTCGTTGACCGTGAGAGCTTGTGATGGGCTAAGTTGGGACACCCCTGCAGGGTTTGAACTTTCGAAAGTCATGCCCGTGGTTATGGACAGATGGGATTTTGTTAATGTCCGGTTGTAGAGAACTTGACACTTAACTTAATTAAAATGAAACAACCACGTGTGTAGCCGTGATGGTCTCTTCTCGGCGGAGTCCGGCAAGTGAACACAGTTCTTATGTTATGTTTGAACGTAAGTAGTTTCAGGATCACTTCTTGATCACCTTTAGCTTCTCGATCGTGCTTTGCTTCTCTTCTCGCTCGCATTTGCGTATGTTAGCCACCATATATGCTTAGTGCTTGCTGCAGCTCCACCTCACTACCTCTTTCCTACCCATAAGCTTAAATAGTCTTGATCTCACGGGTGTGAGATTGCTGAGTCCTCGTGGCTCACAGATACTTCCAAACATTTGCAGGTGCCGATGATACCAGTGCAGATGATGCAACTGAGCTCAAGTGGGAGCTCGATGAAGATCGTGTTTGTTATGTTGTTTCGTTTCCAGTTGATCAGTAGTGGAGCCCAATCGGGTCGATCGGGGATCTAGCATTTGGGGTTGTCTTCTTCTATTTTGGTTCCGTAATCGGACCTTGATTGTATTCTGGTTGATGTATGTTTAACTTGTATTTGTGTGAAGTGGAGATTGTAAGCCAACTCTTTATCCCTTTCTTATTTAGTACATGGGATTGTGTGAAGATTACCCCTCTTGCGACAAACCTACCATGCGGCTATGCCTCTAAGTCGTGCCCCGACACGTGGGAGATATAGCCGCATTGTGGGTGTTACATAGGTGGGCCTTAGAGGCTGGCCCAGTGTGGAGGCAAAAGGCCAGGGCCTTGGGCCTTTTGGTGGAGATGAAAAAAAGGCCAGAGGAGTTGGGCTGCACTGGAATCTCTCTCTCCATTAAGTCTTAAAAAAACCTTTTCAGAAAACAGAAAATCGCAAAGAAAGAAAGGAGAGAAAATAAAGGGTTAGAGGAAGGATTTGGGCACGCGGATTATTTTCCGGACTCGCAAAAATGTGTATGATTCTAGAAAAATGGAGTGGCCATGAATGAAAAATTAAATTCAAATTCCTTTGAATTTAATCCAAATGGTTTGAACTAAGACGGGTTTGAGAAGTGTCCAGAAATGTTGAGACTTTTGGAGGAGCCTCAGTAAATGGAGAAGGAATTGTTGGCAAGGTTTGGGGATCAACTCGAAGCAGAAAAGGCATGGGGAAAATTTGCAAGTGTGTTCCAGTGAATTCCAAACTAATGGAATATTTATTATAGCTCCCTAATATTGGGAGGATATGTTATTTAAGAGAATCACCATGTGAATTCCTCGGTTTAAATGGACCGAAGATCCATGCAATTTGTTTAGTTGAGTTTTAGTTAGCTTTAAGAAAAAGATGGCATGATGACATGATGCCATGCAAAAATATGCAATGATCAATGCAACAAGCAAAACAAATCACATGACGAACAACGGAAAACATGGAAGGCTTACGAAGCGTCGGTCTTGGGGCGTCACACAAGCTCTGACTCCTTGCACTGGGTTCCTCCACTTAACTGCAGGTCCTTCGGGTTCCAAACAGTGAGGTGAGGCATAACCACTTTCCTGACAGATTCTGACTTATCACAGGAATTTTTGAATCCGGCTCACTGGCTCCACTGTCTTGAGTCTCAGTTTACTACCAAATATTTGATTGTCGCCTTTCGTGGCCAGCATAAGGGGTATGACCTTATTTGATAATATCCTTATCCTTGGCTGACATTGGTTCTGAATTGAGTAGACCCCTTAAGTGAATATCCATGGCGGTCGATGACTTAGACTATCTGGGGTATCTGCATCATTTTCATATCTGCACCACTGGTCTTGCTCCTTCATTATTGTTTTCTTGATCTGGATCCTTGGTTGAAAGAGCGGGGTCATATTACTTCTTCGGGTGACCATAGGTTCTGTCGGGTGCAACATTCTGACAGGCGTACTTTTATCCTCATCTCCTGACATGGTAGCATCATTGGAACGGCAGGTTCATCACCTCTCAAGTTCTGACCGTAGGGAAAATGATCATCTGAACCCTTGCAAGAAGTCGGCAAATAAATCAGTAGCCACCAGAACGGTCTTTACAACTCAGATCTGGGACATCACTGAAATAGCTCAACCACGGCTCAAGACGGCCAAAAAGCAGCTCAGAGCATGAGACCGGGTTGATAAGAAGAAAGTGGCAGCTCCCTAAAATAGCCAAAAAGTAGCCAAAAGCATAGGTCACTGTCACAAAAAGAAACTCAACAGTTGTACAAGATGGCCGGAAAGCAGCTCAGAACTCGTGACAGTTGTTGAATAGAGAAATATAAAGTCGGCATCCACCCTGGACGACCAAAACCGGCTCAGAACATAGGCGTGTTGCCGTTACCAGAGAAAAGAAGACAAGGGCTCATCAGGATCATATTCCAGGTTCACTGGTACTTGTACAGAGCTAAGTGTTGTCGCCAATCTTCATAGTCCTTCGTCACACTGAGGTGTATATCTGGCTTCCTTCACATATATCTGAGAAACTGATTCCCGAGGCAGACTTGTGTTCTGACTGATTCTTGCTTCTGACCAACTGTTGCGGATCTGATTCTACCATCTGTTGTCAATTCATAATGTACTATCTTGCATCGATGCCATACTGAGGACGATTGGATGGCTTATGCTGGAAACCATCGAGAGTATCTTGCTGAGGAAGACTGGGTTTTGTGCTGAAACAGGAATTGCTGGACGATCCTCCTTTCTGAGTATGTGGCACATCCGTGCTTTCCTCCAGGCATATCATGTTTCAGAATCATCCTCAATGAAGAATCAAACCTTGTATCTGAACCATACCTTTGACTGAAATTGCACTATTGGTCTTGCACATAGCTTATTTTCTTGCTGATCTGATCATTTCTGTCATGAAGAGTGCACACTGAGGCAAACTTGATTATCCGTATTGTTGTAAGGAGTGCACGCTGATGCAAACATGATACTGACTGTCCATCCAGGATTCCTTTTGCGTTCAGATGAGATATTCCAAATTTCACTGCAGTCTGCTGATAACTTTATTATGTTTATCTGAGCTTCCAAATATTTGAATTCCTTACTGATTCTTCAGGTTCGGTGTTGGTTGACGAGCAACTTTAATGAGGGGAAAATAATGCCACACCGAAGGCCAAAAGAAAGAAGCAAAAGAAATGATGAAAACAAAATCAAACACACAAGCATACAATTAATATAAATAATCAAGCAACATCACATATTACTGCTACTCACTCAATAATATGCATGCACACCTAAGCACACAATTTTCGTTGAAGCTCTGGTGTTATGATCTAATATGTTGTGGTGGTGTGCACGAAAATGAAATCCATGTGTGGAAGGAATTGGTGTAACCAAGGCTACACCAAGCGCTGGCTGAACTCCGGTTGGATCTGGATAGATATGGAGGCGAGGACGGACTTGGTGATTATGTGGTGGAACACAAAGGTCATGACCACATCATCATCAAGCGTACGAAACGAACCGTACATGTCCAAGGGATGACGGGGAAAGATAGGGGAGGAAAAGCAAGTCTTGATGGCATTGCCCTTTTCTGATCACAATTATCAGCAAGGGTTGCTGAAGGGATGAGATGAATGGCACGATTCGGATAGAGGCAGGTCTATCACCGAAATAATATGGGTGGGTGGCCGAAAGATATCGATGCGATACCTGAGCATAACTCCTGCAAATGGTGTCTGGAACACTTGGTACCAGGGCATCACTCTGCTGGGACAGAGATGACGCCAAACACCGAAAAGCAGGCATGCTGAGAAGGAGGGTGCAGGTAGTGGATCAAAACTGATACCACCTACACTCACAAGATTAACCGTCAGCGACAAGATAATAATCTATATGCATGCTATGCAACAAACAAATGTAGCAATCAAGTGCAACAAACCAATGGGGCTCTATACTACCGCATTGTAACATTCGCGTGGGCTAGGGCATCCTATAGCCAAACCTGGCTCTGATACCAAGCCTATGGCACCCCAGCTCAGAGAAACCGGAACGACCCGTATGAACATGATGAGACTAGCATGCAACATAATGAAACTATCATGCACCAACTTACTCTGCTCGGGTTATCTCGTAACCCTCACCTGCACAAACTTACCATCACGGACATCACACAATCATCTCAGGATCCAATCAAGCTTGGTATTAACAATACCGTAGTAATCATTTATGACCACAAGGAGCTTGACCTTTACCCTTGACTCTCGCATAACACCACAAATATCCAACAAGTCAGTATTCACGATACCACAGTGATCCTCTCATGATCACATAAATATCAACCAACTTATTTCATCATCAAACCAGGGTTGTTATTAAGCAAATTATTATTATTACTGTTGACCCATAGTGTGACCAACTACGAACTAGGCCCTTATCCGTGGGGCGGCTATCGATAGATTTAACACACACACTCTGTAGAGGTTAGCACACTGTACCCACAACACGAAACTCTGGCCTCGCACTCCCATTCGGGTGGACCAAAGCGTTCCGAAAAAACTGTCCTACTACCATGACACCCTCCGGCCACTCCGACCAACTCCCCTTTGGGCTAAGTGCTGGGTGGCCCCGTGCCTACCAAAGGCACCAACGGCCACCGTGATGGCAAAATGGTCCCAAACGGGGACAAGGATCCATACTCAACAACGGGCACACAATGCTTATGCCGTCCTACCTGATCAGGGTAGCGCCCGCGCATAACCTTCCCTCGCAGGAGGCACCGGTGAGAGGCATGACAATAGACCCAGTTAGGACCCCCCCCATAGGGTAAGCGTGGTTGCACTGGTCAGATTGATATGGTGGCACCCTGACTCAGCCAACAGTTGTTCAAGTTCAACTAAATCAGGTTAAACTTGAATGCAATATGCTGAGCCATGACAAAAATAACAGGATGCAACTACAATGCATGAACATGATATCAAACATAAGCATGGAGGTGCAACATAATCAACGAGCATAACAACAACATTTAATCATTATTCCAGATGAGCATGGAATACCGACGAGCATGAATATCACAACTAGAATACTACTCATAGCATGACATGACCACTAGCATCAATAATAAATATCATGCAATAACATAACGATAAAACTACCATGCATGCAATAACATAACGATAAACTACCATGCAAGCATTTAAACAACTGGGTGCAAAGGAACATGCATAACAACGGTACTCGGGACAGACAATAGTCATGCACCAAAGACCATCACCAACATGTACTATTACCAAGCATTGCCAATATTAACGTAATACTAGCATGAAGAACATAATAACAGAGTGCAAGAAAACATGACGGTAAACACCGATCCGTAAGCATAACCGAAATACCGACAGTAGTAGCAAAACGACAGGCAGTTTAAAGATTCAAGTAGAAAACCAATGCTTCTGCATGGCTATCATGCAAATGGTGGTTGTGGCTTGCCTGGGGATGAAGAAGGCTCCGGGGAGAAGTGTATAAAGATCACGGAAAGAATCGCCGGAAAGGGTTCTCTCTTGGAGGGGGCTGATTAGGGGCAAGGGCAAAATGGTCATTTTCAGAATGCTTACACATGGTCAAAATGATACCAAAAGTTTGGGCTCGAAGAGACGAAGACGTGGGCATTGGATTCACCTCAATCGGAGTTACGGTTGCGGAGTTAAGAGGTTTAGACGATCAGGGACTTTTCTATAAAAATAATATTCACAGTCGGGTCCCTGAGTGGATAAGACAGAGGTGCAAAATTAGAAATATGCTTTCTGACTAAGAAAATGTATTCTGGGCTGAAACAGAGAGGAATACGTTTTCAGTAAAAGAAAACATACTAGGGATGAAGGAGATGGAAAATACACTTTCTGAAAGCGAAAACGTACATTCGTGTTCACGCCTCCACTTAATCTAGTCAACAGAGGCAGGACCGGGCCTAGATTCGCTGACGGGCGGGTCCCACGGGGTGGGGCCCGTCACTTATCCATGCTGGCCACCCGGGTCAACGCATGCAGAGGCGGGGCCAGAGCTTCACCAGCTGACACGCGGGGCCCGCGGGGTCCACGCTACTGGTCAACTCCCTCCTCCCGCTCCTCCTCCTTCTTTCCTCGACGCGGCGCAGAACAGAGGGAAAGGTCGCCGGTGCCTGCGGGATTCTGGCCACCATTTGGGATGCCACGGCCACCGGAGAACTTAGGAGGCTACCGCACATCCGTTCCAGGGTCGCACAAACACCGAGGAGGACCGGAGCGACGAGGGCCTGGACTCCGGCGGAGATGGCTTCGGGTGGGGGTTGGGCATTGCGGCCAGGGGCTACCTGAGGAGGAGGGAAACGTCGGGGAGGCTCTAGGGGTGCGGTGGAGGGCTCTAGTGGTGGTAGAAGAGAGGGGGAGGGCTCGGCTCGGGCGGATTTAGCCGAGGCTGTGCGGCGGCATGGCGGCCTACTACGGCGAGGAGGGGCTCCGGGGCTCGGGAGACTAGCTAGGGAGGGGTCTGGGAGTGAGGTGAGGCCGCTGGTGAGGTCAGGGCACCTCGGGGTGGGCTTATATAGCCGGGGCAGCGAGGGGGTGAGGTGGCACGCGTGCGGCTACGTGTCCGCGCTTCGGCGACGGGCACGCACGGCCAAGGGTCACGGGGAGGGGCGGCAAGACGACGAGTGGAGACACGGACGAGCGCCAGGGGTCACGGAGACGAGCGGAGCTCGGGGACAAGGAAGGAAAAAGCCAACAGAGGAGAAGACGACGGTCGGCTACAGCTCGCGCACTATGCGGCGAGGGGGACGGCTCACCGGAGAAGAAGACGGAGGGGGCAAGGGCTCCAGAGGGACAGCGACTGCACGGGGAAGGCTCCGAACATATCTAGGCAACGGGGGACAAGCATGCAACGAGGGAGAAGAAGACAGAAGCGCTAGAGCGTGAGAAACATCGTGCCAAAACAGTGGTCACCGCGCAGGCGGGCAAGGAGAAGATGCCAAGGGCTGTCGTGAGATGTCTAGCGACAAGTCCCTGCGTAGTAGAGGCCGAGGGAGGTGATGGATCACGCAGAAGTGCCAAGGAGAAGAGTGTGGCATTGTGTGAAGTTTGTTGTATCAGTTTTGGATGAGCACTGGTGATCCACAGGAACTTGATTGGGTCAAATGGTGATATCTGGCGTGTTTAGATAGGGAAAGACTATGATCCTAGAAAGTTTGAGGATAATTGAACCAAGATAAATCATAGTTGCTTCACAACTGCATATTTGGTCCAGAATCAAGATCATGATGGTGCACTCAAATGGACAAACCACTTGAGATGAAATTTGGCAAGGCAGAGTGATTTGGGCATATGAGTGTGCTGTAAAAATTTCATGCCATTTGGCCAAACCAAAATGGTAATTCCTTCATACAACACCTCTCTGGACAGAATTTTAGGAAAATTACTAAGGGAAAATGGCTAAAAAAATATGCCCAAATTTGGTGTAGGTAGGTTTTATGAATAAGAGAAGGCCTAGGAAAATTTTCAGCCATAATGGAGCAAGATAAAATATACTTGCTTCATTAACTAAAAATTTGGACAGAACCAAAGAATTGAAAATGAGCTCACATGGAGGCATGAAATGATCTCAAATTTGGTGGAGGGCATTTATTTGATAAAATGAAGGACCATGCAAAAATTCAACTCAATTGGATTAACCTAGCTAGTACTTCCTTCACAACCAATTCCCTCAGACAGGAACTTTGAAAAATTGCTCAGGAATATTTACTAGGCAAATTAAGTTGAAATTTGTCATGAGGCAATTATTTGGACATGAAAAGATGTCCAAGAAGTTTGGAGTCAATTGGGCAAAGATAAATGGCACTTGCTTCACAATCTGCCATTCAGGACAAAATGGGAAATGAATTATTTGAGGGTGATGATAAATATGGCAAATGAAATATTTAGCCACATTCGAGGAAGATATGACCCAAACAATTTATGAGAATTATTTGAGAATTTTAGGAGTGACAGAAATATAGGTTGCTTCACAACCTAAGGCAAATTGAGTTATTCCTTTAATAGAAAAGGAATATCCCCAATAAAAAGAATATTAGGATTTGGGCTAGGATGAAAATGGAACGGTCTAGGGAAGGATTTGGGTATGACAATCCACTCTGAAAGCAAAGAAGAGTTCATCTTCTTCAGTTTCCAGACCACATAGCCACGGAAAAAGAAAACTCAAGCAAAAAATCTCAGAAAAACAAAACAAAAAGAAAGGGCCAAAAAATCAGGCTGTGACACGGATCCCTCCCGATCCAGCCAATCCTTCCATCGATCCACCCCCCACCGAGCCCCTCTGCCTCGATCCACCAGGCGCCTAGCTTGCAGCAGCCAGCGCATAGGAGAGGAGCTCCTTGATCCCCTTGACTCCGACCTCTGCGCCCCGGCCTCGAGCTCGACCCCACTTCATCGCCCGATGACCAGCGCCATTGCCGGCAACCACCACCAGGGATAGCGCAGCCCCGCCTCCCTTCCATTCCTCTCTTTTTTTCCTTCGTCCCTCATCTCGTTTCTGACCTCGTAGAGACCTCCCAGGGAGCCCGCCATGGCGTCCAGGGGGGCTTCAGGCACCAGCAGCCGCTGTTTCACGCTGGATCCACCATGGGAACAGACGGATCCATCGTCCCCGACCCCATGACCACCTCCTCCGCGCCTCCCCATCATCATCTCCGGCGCCAAGCCGCCTCCAAGCTCTGCTTCGCTGGAGTTCCCGCGCCAAGCCGCCTCGGCCTCCTCCAACCCCGCCGAGGCGTGCCACCACAACTACGACCAAGACCCTCCCCGTCGTGCAGCCCTTCACCGGAGTCCCAGCCACACCAGGCCGCTGCTGCGTCCCCTGCTTCTCGTCGCGTCGGCCTTTGCTTCCTCTTCATCAAGCACGGACTCGCTCGTTCCAACGTGCCTCCGTCCAGCGCCAAGTTCCCCACTCCCGGACCCCGCTCGATCCCGTTGACCGCGCCTCCACACGCGGACCGCGGTCCTCCCAAAGCCTAGCCGCGCTTCTCCGCTTCCGGCCCGAGAGCCCGATGTGAGCATCCACACAAACCCCCCTGTGCACTGTTGGGCCAGGCTGCAGATTCAGCCCAGTGTAGTTTTTTTCCGTCTCTGCGATTTTTCCTAATAATCCAAAGACTGCATATTTACAAAAAAAGTCCTTCATGTTCATGCATATAATAACTAACAAACCGAGCATCGAATTAAAATGTTTTATATATGTAAAATCCTTAGAATTTCATCTAGTTTCATAATATCCAACTTTCATGCATGTTTAAAATGCTTAAAATTGATGTTTGCATTAATTTGCACAATTGACATGCTAAAATGGTTTATTTCATAACTAAATAACCATAGCTCTGAATTAAATAAACTTTATGTGTAAATGGGGTAGAAAATGCATAGATTAACATGGTGGCTTTATTTTGCTGTTTAAAAACATTAAAATATGGTTTTAGGCAGAACAGTACCAAATCCAAAATATGCATATGAGGATTTTTCGGAATTGTTGTTTGTTGTTACGGCGTCATTTAAACTTGCATAAATGTGTAGTTTACATATGCTTCACCTCTTTCCATGTTTAACAACATTTAATATTGTTGGGTACGTAAATGAGAGCGAGCTAAATATTTGAATGTGGTGTTTCGTCAATATGCAACTCGTTGCATATTGAGCTCCACTTGATTTGTAGTATTGCTTGTTGCACTTTGCCATGCCATGACTCATTAAACTGGACATGCATCATACTTGGTTGTGCATCATGCCATGATTATGCTTGTTTGTTTACCATGTTGTTTGCTTCTTTCCGGTTGCGCTTCTCCTTGGTAGTTCCGATTACGTTGCGATTGTGAGGATCCGTACGACTATGTTGGTTCGTCTTCTTCATGGATTCGGTCTTCTTCCTAGCGGGTTTTCAGGAAAGATGACCGTTACCCTGGATACCACTACTATCTTTGCTTTGCTAGTTGTCTCGATGTTATTGCTATGCCGTGCTACCTACCACTTGTTTATCAAGCCTCTCAAATTGACATGATGAGCCTCTAACTTTTTCACCATCCCAACAAAACGTTGTTTGGCTATGTTACTACTTTGCTCAGCCCCTCTTATAGCGTTGCTAGTTGTAGGTGCAGTTGCAGCTTGTTCCATGTTAGGACATGGATATCATGGGATATCACAATATCTCTTATTTAATTAATGCATCTATATACTTTGTAAAGGGTGGAAGGCTCGGCCTTTTGCCTGGTGTTTTGTTCCACTCTTGCCGCCTTAGTTTTCGTCATACCGGTGTTATGTTCCTTGAATTTTGCGTTCCTAACGCGGTCGGGGTTTATGGGCCCCCCTTGTTTCTTCGTCTAAAGTAAAGCTTTCCCGAGGAGATCCAACATTGGTTTTACCATTTGCCTAATAACAACTAAAACTTGCATAGGGACCGGCTAGCACCCGAGGTCTCTTAATCAACCCCCGGGCCAGTGCTCCTCATGAGTGTTGGTCCACCTACCTAGCAGTCGGCGGTGCCGCCTCAGGGCAACTTGATGGTATTTTGGCTATCGTCCACTTTGCATAGACGGATGAGTCCGTAGATAGAGAGCACGGCTCTGGACACGGATCTGACTCATCGGGAGATCTCCTTGGGATAGTTTTCCTTTCTTCGAAGAGCTTATGCACCGGGATTCCGAGGTTACTCGGGGTGTCCCGGGATGGAGGATTGTCTCCGCGGATCGTGAGAGCTTATCATGGGCTAAGTTGGGACACCCCTGTAGGGTTTAAATTTTCAAGAGCCGTGCCCACGGTTATGTGGCAGATGAGAATTTTTAATATCCGGTTGTAGAGAACTTGACACCAGATCTGAATTAAAATACACCAACCGCGTGTGTAACCGTGACTGTCTCTTTTCGAGTGAGTTCGAGAAGAGAACATGGTGGGGTTATGTTTGAACATAAGTAGTACATGATCACTTCTTAATCATTACTAGTTTGTGACCGTTTGCGTAGCTTCTCATCTTACTCTTGTACTCGTAAGTTAGCCACCATACAATGCATAGTCGCTTGCTGCAACCTCACCACTTATCCATTCCATACCCATTAAGCTTTGCTAGTCTTGATACCCATGGTAATGGGATTGCTGAGTCCTCGTGGCTCACAGATTACTACAACAACAGTTGCAGGTACAGGTTAAGCAATGCTTTGACATGAGAGCGATGCTTGATTGCTTTTGGAGTTCTTCTTCTTCGATCAAGGGATAGGTTCCGGGTCGGGAGCCTGGGATTAGCAGGGTGGATGTTGTTCTTCTTTTTTGCTTGATTTCATCCGTAGTTGGATCCTGCTCTTATGTATGATGATTGCTATGTATTGATGTATTGATGTTGTAGCTTGTGGCGAGTGTAAGCTTTATCTTGTATTCTCATCTATTCAGTACATGGTATGTTGTAATGATATTCACGTTGCTATGCGCTCGAAATGCGTCGTGCCCCAATCATGAATTAACCACGTGATTGGGATAGAATCGCATCTTGAGCGCTACAGCCAACGAGTGAATCACGAGAGATTTTGCACTCAGAAACCAGGAGCATATCTCCTTGCACTTGGCCAACAAAAACTCATCCCCGACGCAAAACAAATCCATCGCCCTCTTCCAGCTTGGACCTGCTTGCCATCAATCAAACACCAAATTTGCAAATCAAAGAATTAAAACGAATTTGATTATTCGGATCAAAATCACCACAAAACAATCTAAAATGGGCTCCATTCAACAAAATCTAATTTTTAGGGTTTTTTATTTCAAAACTAGTTGCCATTAGTACCGCTGGCAGGAATCCAATCCTAAATAGATGTCCATACTGATTGCAAACTGGAGCAACTCAACGCATGTCAATTCAATCGCCCATTTAATCGACTTAAAACCGAATCCTAATTGCTAGGGTTTCGATTAGATTCCAGCAGCGATTCCAGCAGCGATAAATTCATGTAAGGTTGTAGGGCAACAATGACTAACTGACTGCTATAAATAAATAAATCTGCAATAGTAAAAATATAGAAATGAAGTGTCATTATGAGTTTAAAACACATATAAAACTACAATATATATAGGGGAAACTATAATAATAAACCATAAATATTGTTTGTTGAAAAAGGAAACCATATGATTTTTTCTAAAGGATGAATGATTAGGTGTATCATCTAGCTGTCATCAAAACAAAAGGAGAGAGATCATACTTTTTGGCTTCGAAGAAGAGATTAGACTAAATTAATGTTTTTCTTTTAAATTTAATTCAAACTAGACCAAAGGAAAAAAAATCTACTGTAGTATGTTTCCAATCCTAAAAACCAAATAAACATTACCGTGCAAAAAATAAACATTGCAGGCAAAGTTCTAATAAAATACTTACTCCGTCTTAAAAATAAGTGTCTTACCTTTATACCAACTTCATTAAAGGAAGTGTACTACTAGTATTTCTCAAAGATTCCTCAGATTTTCTTAATCAAAAGTAACTCTCAAAGCTCCGAAAACGAATTTTCAAGGCTGGCCAGAGCCCACCACCCGAGAAGCGGTGGTGGTGAGCGGCGAGTCGTCAGTTCAGTCAAACTTCCATATAAAGAAACGGAGCTGCTCCCCTCCACCGCCGCACACGCGAACCAACCCCGCCCCCACCTACCTTCCGTTACACGCTGCCGCTGCGCGCGCGTCGCCATGGTAGCAGCCATGGAGGAGGAAGCGTCCAAAGGAGGCTCAGAGGAAACTTTCGCCGTCGTGAATCCTGCGGGCCAGGCCGCCGTCACGGGGTCCGGCGACGGCGCGAACCATCAGACCGGCGAACACGACGCGACGATTACGAGGCCGCCGCCGCCCCGTAGTAATAATTATGGGGCCGTCGTCATCGGCGGCACCTTCGACCGCCTGCACCGCGGCCACCACCTCTTCCTCCAGGTCCGTCCGTCCGTCCGTCCTCTCCCCTGTCAAATGATCTCATCTCGCCGCGCCGGTCGCCGCTGGCAAACTGAACCCGTTCGTGCTCCGATCGCATGCCGGCCAAATTGATCTCCGTTCCCGCATCAGGCCCGTCGATCGATCCCCTCGAGAGCACCCGCTCTGCTTCTTCCGTCTGAATCGCATGTTTTCCTCAGTGAATCATAGCAGAGCCATGTGCTATCTCTAGACGGGACAAAAGGAAAACACTAAACTGGGCGTGTGATGTATGTGACAACAGGCGGCGGCGGAGCTGGCGAGGGAGCGGATCGTGATCGGCGTCTGCGACGGCCCGATGCTCGCCAAGAAGAAGGTTAGCTCAATCTCATTCCTCGTTAATTTGTCACCTGCTGCTGTACATTTTCAACCCAGGGTTTTCCCAGTCACGACGTTGTAAAACGACGGCCAGTGAATTGTAATACGACTCACTATAGGGCGAATTCGAGCTCGGTACCCGGGGATCCTCTAGAGTCGACCTGCAGGCATGCAAGCTTAGTGACGCGAGAATGACAACTCACGGAGCGTTTTTTTGGTTGTTTTTTTTCTTTTCAGACGGCAACTTTAGTTTAGAAACATCAAGGCCGGATTGTTTCGTGCGACACAGACAGCACTTATCATTTGGGTTAATTAATTTTACGAGACATAGTAGCACTGAAAAAAGTACTGCTACGGTGCCGCTGCTGCTGCCGCATCAATTTTTGAATAAAGTTTGAGAAGACGTCTCAACTCGCATGACATGCCAACTACTGTAGCTGACGCTGCTCCACATCTACATGTCCTCCTAGCTGTTGGTCATCTCTCAGCTCATACCAACCGAATCCTCTCTGGTATACAAGAAAACGGGGAAGGATCCGTTCTGTCGTCCCATGCAATGCCACTTGAGTGCATAATTTGGGGGCATTGGAACCCTTAAGAAGTTTTTCTATGTAGCATTTCGTTGCACTATATTACAAAAAACCATGAATTGACTCAAACCTCTTGGAAATAATCATCTGTTCCTAAGGTTCAGTAAGCAGGTAATTTTTGGTAGAAATTCAGCCGTGTATGGTACAAATGAGCATGGTATGTTAATCCGGCACTTATTTTTTTCTATTTCGTACGCTCTTGGAAGCATGCTAATCAAAGTAGGGAGGCCCTAAGCGTGTCACTATCATAAAAAGAATATGTACATTGATAAGTAGTTGAGCAGTACCCTTAGCAAGCAATCTTCCATTCTACGAATACAACCGGGCAACTACACAAAATTCAATGAATGTGGACAGGGTGTTGAAGCTCCATGGGCACCTGACACACACCTCTGGTAGGGTTACTCAATCATTGGTTGAGCTGCATATGTCTACCTCAAAGCATCAATTATTAGTTGAATTGCATACATTCTCTTTGTAAAAGCTGCCTAGCTATTGGTCATGGCATCTAGATTTATTCTAGATAAAATCTGTGTGCATATGTCTGATGGCCATCTCTTGTTTTTGGTGGTTCGTTTGCACTTTGCAGTATGGTTACCTGATACAACCAATCGAGACGCGGATGGAAAATGTCAAGGATTATATCAAGGTATCTTTCACCCAATCGTAAAAAGTCTCTTGTTCCTCAGCCTATGTAACACCTGAACTCAGCTCGCTAGATTAATAGGTAGTACTCGCTTATGTATAGCATCAATCTGCATTTTGGTACTAGAAAGTGACAATTACCTGGGTCCTGCTTCTTGCACCATTTTCAGCCAGTAAGCCTGAAATTTAGCTTCGCGTCTTGTCATATATCTGATACATTTCGCTGTCAACTTGCTAGTCTGTCAAGCCGGATCTTGAGGTTCATGTCGAACCAATCATCGACCCTTATGGCCCCTCCATTGTCGATGAGGCTCTGGAGGCGATCGTTGTCAGGTTAGGCTTCTTAATAGCCCGGCTTGCTTCTTTTTTCTAACAGGATTTCTATTTTTCTAGCATGGCGAAGTATCATAAAAACTAATCTCTATTCTCTACACAAGTGTGAAATATTTAATCTGTCATTATTTCCATGCAATTCTCGGACCAGCAAGGAGACATTGCCAGGAGGGCATGCTGTCAACAGGAAGAGGGCCGAGAGAGGCCTCACACAGCTGGAGGTTTGGTTGCAACATCACTAACTATTTGCTCCAGAAAGTACACCTTCTAGGTAGGTGCTGCAAGATGACAAACTGATTTTTCCTATCATTGTCCTAGATTGAGGTGGCGGAACTAGTGCCAGAGAAATCTACAGGAAACAAGATCAGCTCTACAGCATTCAGAAAGATTGAGGCCGAAAAGGCGCTGCAGCAGCAAATGCTGGACCAGCAGGAGGAGCAACAAGCAGTTGAGTTGGAGTGCAGGACATAGCCAGCCATCCTATCATGTCAAGTTCAGCTGGCAGATTAATGCAATTGCAAATCGTCTACTTACAAGTTCTACTTTACATACAAAAAATGTATATGAAGGAGTAATATATATGCAAAAGGATAGCAGCAGAGCACTTTTTTGGCTCTTGTAAAAATGGGCACCAAGCTTAAGGATTTACACAATTTTCTCAAACAAGTAATCTATCTATCTATCTATCTATCTATATATCTATCTATATCTATATCTATATATATATATATATATATATATATATATATATACCTATACTAATTCCAGACTTCCTAGAAATTCCCACGTAAATTAGATTTTACGAGCCGTTCATCTAGCGTGGGACCGAATTATTACGGTGTAGATCCAACGATAAAATCCTCCTAAGCAAAAAAAGGCGCTTTTCTCAGCTGTAAAAAAATAAGAAGAAAAAAATAGCAATCTATCTACTACTACCATCCAACTTGCACGACCAAGTTAATAACGGCCCACTCTCACGTCCCTCTCTTGAAAAGAGTCCAAGTTTTGTACAATGGCCCACCATCAAACTCTCACGTCTCTCTCTTGAAAAGAGTCCATGTTTTGTACAACTGCACCACGATCTACATTAAATATAGTCCATGTTTTATACAACTTGCACCAGATTTCCACGTTAATTCCTTGCTACCCCTACGATGAAAGACAACCCATATCTCTGTTCATCTTGAAGGTCGCCTCCACATTGATCAGTCCATGGATTTCAATGGTGTACCAAGCCTGTTATTTCCTGCGCCATGAAGCTTCCACTACTCGACTGCCCCTCCCGGTACGTTGTCATCGGTTACTGCAATAGCCGCCTTATGCTTCTCTGGTACTCCGCTGCTCGCACTCCTCGCAACAGGGATAGATTGATCCAGGTTTGATCTACTACCATACATGCGCCACGTTAATCGGAGAAATTAGAGAAATTCACAAGCACCACTCTTAGTGGTATCAGTTCCTCAAAAAAAAATATAGTGGGATCGAATTATAACGACCAGATTTAGTCCCCAAAAATTGATCTACAATATATCTATCAATGGACTCAATACAAAACCTCACGTTCAGACTTTTAGATGCAAAGTTTCAGAAAAAAATATTTGTTGGCGTACAATAAATAATTTTTTTTCACATGGGTTACCTACATGCATGAAAAAAAAGAAACTAACTTTAATTATCTCTTTTATATGAAAATAGCAGGCCTGGTTTATCTCCTGAAAACGTGCAAGGCATGCAGAAGGTTTCCTAAAAAATGTTGTATACGCATGCATGCAAAAACAGAAAAGAAAACTAACTTTCAATGATCTCCTATAGAGACGTGCAAAGGAAAAGGCTTTCCTTGCGAGTCGTTTAAATTTAATCGCAGCTGACCCTACAAAAAAAATAATCGCAGCTGATAACCATCTCTTTGTGATCTGAGGATCTATTCTTCTCCATGATCTCCGCATCATCCTCATTGTGTGCTACGATGATGGCGGCAGCCCATGTTTGCTTCGTCTCCAACCAGGAGTTTATCATGCGTGCATATACTTACCAACAGCAGCACTGCCTAGGATCCGCGTAGTCCCCTCCGATGATAAAGTCTCCGTGATCTCCGCATCATCCAGGTTGTGCGCTACGCCGACGGTGGCAGCCTATGTTTGCTTCGTCTCCAACCACAAAATCATGTGTGCATACAGATACATTGCAGTGCTGCCCAGACTGCTCATACTCCCCTCTGACGATAGAGTCTTGCTGCCAGACACGACGATCTCACAAAGTGCTCTCAACTTGCCATCCAATGGCTGCTTACCGCGTGTGTGCCTTCTCCATTCGATGAGAAAAAGATTGACTGCTTGATATCGAGGTTTCCCAACAATAAATGGAACACATCAGATCAAAGCCGTAAGAGGAACTTGAATTCCTTTTGGTTAGTTCTTTCTCTTCCTGTAATTTTTGCATGGGCCGCCTGATGTGATACTTTGTATGTGAAGTTAAGAAAATGACTGATATGATTTCGCTTTGCTGCATGGGATTTGATTATGGGAGTTTTAGATATGTTTGGACCACACATACATATACAATAGATGCAGATATGGTTGTTGCTTCCTTAGTTTATTGTTATTTTTATGTGTTCGGATATTTACAAACCTTATCTATGACATTGAATTATGTTGTTTTGCAGGATGTGTTCATCGATGCTCTGGATAGCAATTCTGATCGCCATTGACAATATATATCTAATTAGTTTTGCAAGATACTTGCCTTTTGTTTATCATCTGTATCTATAATGGTATGGAGGTCTCACGAAAGCTTACTAGAAAAAAGAGAATATCAATGCTTATAAGTTATTAGTTTTTCTTTGATTTACCTTCATTTAACTGATATCCAACTACTCAAGATTTTAAGAGCATCTCTTTGCGAGCATTTTCATTTAGGTGAGAACTGATTTATATAGTTGTTGTGCATCGATATGGATACTTTATTTTTCTAATTATGTACTTCCTTTGAAGTTCAGCATATGTTTATATAATGTCACCATATCAGAACTTAGCAGATATCAAAAGATTTTAGCATATGATTTCTACCTCAGTTTTTACATTCTGAATTTATGTAATTTGCTGATACTTTGCTTCTCGGGTCTAAGTACACGCCCATTGTGAGAAATTTTCCTTTTCGGTTTTGCAAGGTATTGGCGATGTTCCAGTCTATTGCAGCAGATGACACTTTTGGTTAGATCAACCATTCATAATTGTCCAAAGTACTATCGTTTTGTTGGCAGAGGATTCTTATGGGGACAAATGGCACACTTCATTTTAGTTTACTTTTCAGGCCAATGAAATTGCTGGAGTGGAAAAAATTGAGTGTGTATGTATTATTACTTTTAGTAGAACATACACCTACACCTTCCTGTACAAACTATGTTGTTGTAATAATAATTTCTGTATTCTAATAAGTTTTGGTTGGACACTTCAACTCTGTTAGAAAGTTTTTACTTCAGCTCTATTAGTAAGATTATACTGATGCACTGATTATCAAATTAATGTTCCTATGCAGTTAGATGAGTGAATCTTTTTTCATGTAATAAAAATATGGATGTTTCAGTTACAAATATTATTTCACAGTATCATTTGTACTAAAATAAAAAAATCCATGCTACATTTTTTCAGTATATCTCTTTTTAAAACCCGTTTAGCTTAACTATTTGATAGAGTTTGCATCATTACAATCGGTATACTTACCATATATATACTTCATGTATTCTTATTTGACGTATGTTTGTGGAGTTTATCTTAACAACATGTTGTACACTATTTATTGATGTTTTAAGCTAGAGTGTATGATTTGATAATGAGATATCTGGAAAAAAAGACAGATTTAGTGTGTGCGTACCAATATTTTGACATCCATCATGAAGTAAGCAATCTTTTGAAAAATAACTTTTTATTTCAGAGATCATTTGCATCTATCACGAAGTAAGAACATTCATGTGATACCTTACTATAGAACTTATTTGTTCTAAAATTCATTGCTGCTCATTAGAATAAATTTTCTTCCCGCAAAAAAAAATCTGATATTTAGCATTTATTGTCTTTTTTCAACTTAATTATATTAAGTAAAGTCACATGCATTTGTTAGGTTCTCACTTGGCTTTTTTATACATGTCAAATATCCTTTTTTATGAATTTATTAATGATGTAATTTTAACGAGACATAGCCACGTTTTATTGGTTAAAGTTAAGGCCAGACTTGAATGTCGAAAAGAGTGTGCCTTCTTTTTGTAATCGGATTGATATTGTATATATATAGCAATTAATACTTTTGCAAAAAATAGTCAATACACAACTGACAAAAGGGAAATAACTAAGATTTTTGTCTACACTTAGTCAATACACAATGTAGGACTTATTTGCAAAATACATAGTTAATTATGGAACAACCACAATAACTACAGAATGAAAAAAGTACTAATTCATGAAGCTTCGGGACTAAATAGTCACTACCCTAAAAAATAACCAATCAATGAGTCAGCTGGAAATGCTCAAAAACAATTGGAAACAAAAATTAGTCCCATGTGTCTTAAATAGTAAACTAGACTCTAAATTTATATGTAGTTCATAATATCATATATTCATATCTTATATTAAAAAGCTAGCCCGTGCGAATGCACGGGTTGGCGACTAGTAAAGATAATGATTAGAAGGTTTCCTGATTCGTAACGTACACGAGGGTACAAAAGTTTTTTTTCTAAGATACACCGATTACGACGCAGACGCACCTCATGGGTGGGCACTTCCAAACCAAAAACAGAAATCCAAACTGAACCATTTTAACCAAAATATAGGTTAAATTGATTTTTGGTTATTCAATTCGGTTTGGAAAATAGACACTACACACTAGTAGAAAACAGGGCTTTGGTCCAGGCCTGGCCAGCCCATTAGTTCCGGTTCAGTCATGAACCAGGGCCCATGGAGGCATACGTCCCGGTTCATGTGCCCAGGGGGGCGGCTGGGCCTCGTGGGGCATTGGTCCCGGTTCGTCTGGACCCTTCGGTCTCGATTCCAGACATGAACCGGGACCAATGGGCCTCGCTCCTGGCCCACAACCATTAGTCCCCTTTGGTCTCGGTTCCAGCCACGAACCGGGACCAATGAGATGCCTATATATACCCCTTCGCCAGCGAGCAGAGCACTCCACATTGCTCTATTTTTCTGGCCGGCGAGGGGAGAGCTTTGTGGTGCTCTAGCTCACCTCCTATGCACATGAGGTGTTCGATGAAATGTTCGGGCCACACTACCTAAGCTTTCTCCTCTCGAAGCTCCTTGTCCAATCTTCATTTTTCTCGAGATTGTCTAGGTTTGGCGGTCCGTCCTGTCCCGTCCCCGTCCTCACCGCCGTCGATCGCCCATGCCGATCTCGTCGCCGGCACCACCCTGGTGAGCCTCTTGATCTTATCTTTTTTCTAAAAGAAAAAAGTTCTTAAGTGTATGATTTAGATAGATACTCGTGTAATTTTCTTACTTTTATTATTGTTTGTTATTATATAGTGCGATGGTTTTGGTATCCGCCTCCGTCGGCTCTCATCCTGTCTATGATTCGGATGTGGTGTATATATTAACTTTTATAACTATTTGGTTCATTTATTGTTTATGACAATTATGCCGACCAACGTGACATAGATTTTTTTATCTAGGAGGTATGTGAACTGGAAATTCCAACCGACCCTATTGTCGAGAGGTTAAATTTAGTTGAAGAAGAAAATAATTACAAAAGGAAAAATTAAAAAAATTGAGGAGGAGAAGATGATATTGGAGTTGCATGTTGCGGATGTTGTCGATGATCACAAGATCAAGATGGATGCAATGCGCTTGAAGATTAGAAAGATTAGAAAATATGCCATTCATACCGAGGCTTGGTATCATTACGCTGTTGGATCAATTGTTACCTTGGTTGCGATTATGATCGCATTTGTTGTTGCATTGAAATGTTTTACATAGTTTCAATGTATGGTTTAATTAGATGCTCTGGAGAACTATGTATGTACTTTGGTTTTAATGTGATGATGAACTTCTATTAATTTGGTCACTTATCTATTCATGATGTCCTATAATGGTTTTTGACACACTTAATTATATATAATGCACGCAGATGAACCGGCAATGGATGTATGGTAACAGATGCACCTCCGAGTACATTGAGGGCCTGCATAATTTTCTCGCAGTGGCTGAGGCAAACAAGCAGAATGGTTTTATGTGTTGTCCATGCCCTAGCTGTGGGAATACGAGGTCTTACTCTGACTCGAAAACCCTTCACACCCACCTGCTTTATAAGGGTTTCATGCCACACTATAATGTTTGGACCAAGCACGGAGAAATACGGGTTATGATGGAAGACAACAAAGAAGAAGAGGATGATGACAACTATGTGCCTCCTGAATACGATGATGCTGCAACGGGGGAAGCTGAAGATCAAGAGTAACCAAACGATGTGCCCGATGATGATCTCCATCGGGTTATTGTTGATGCAAAGAGACAGCGCGAAAGTGAAAAGGAGAAGTTGAAATTCGATCGCATGTTAGAGGATAACAGAAAAGCGTTGTACCCCAATTGTGAAGATGGCAACACAAAGCTCGGTACCGTACTGGAATTGCTGCAGTGGAAGGCAGAGAATGTTGTGCCTGGCAAAGGATTTGAGAAGCTACTGAAAATATTGAAGAAGAAGCTTCCAAAGGATAACGAATTGCCCGACAATACGTACGCATCAAAGAAGGCCGTACGCCCTATAGGATTGGAGGTGCAGAAGATACATGCATGCCCTAATGACTGCAACCTCTACCGCGGTGCGTACAAGGATTTGAACACATGCCCAGTATGCGGTGCATTGCGGTATAAGATCAGACGAGATGATCCTGAAGCTATTGACAGCGAGCCCCCCAGGAAGAGGGTTCGTGCGAAGGTGATGTGGTATGTTCCTATAATACCACAGTTGAAATGTCTGTTCAGAAACAAAGAGCATGCCAAGTTGATGCGATGGCACAGAGAGGACCGTAAAAAAGACGGGAAGTTGAGAGCACCCGCTGACGGGTCGCAGTGAAGAAAATCGAGAGAAAGTACTAGGAGGAGTTTGCAGGTGACGCAAGGAACGTATGGTTTGGTTTAAGCGCGGATGGCATTAATCCTTTTGGGGAGCAGAGCAGCAATCACAGCACCTGGCCCGTGACTCTATGTATCTATAACCTTTCACCTTGGATGTGCATGAAGCGGAACTTCATTATGATGCCAGTACTCATCCAAGGCCCTAAGCAACCCGGTAATGACATTGATGTGTACCTAACGCCATTAGTTGAATAAATTTTACAGCTGTGGAATGGAAACGGTGTACGTGTGTGGGATGAGAACAGACAGGAGGAATTTGACATGCATGCGTTGTTGTTTGTAACCATCAATGATTAGCCTGCTCTCAGTAACCTTTTAGGATAGACAAACAAGGGATACCATGCATGCGCGCACTATTTAGCTGTCACCGAAAGTATATACCTGGACAAATGCAGGAAGAATGTGTACTTGGGGTATCGTCGATTTCTTCTGACCAACCATCAATGTTGAAAGAAATGAAAGCATTTCAAAGGCGAGGTAGATCGCCGGAAGAAGCCCGCCATGCGTATCGGTGATCACGTACTTACTATGGTCAATGATTTACACGTAATATTTGGAAAGGGTCCCGGTGTACTATCTGTTCTGAATGACACTGAGGGACGCGCACCCATGTAGAGAAAAAATCTATATTTTGGGACCTACCCTACTAGAAAGACCTAGAGGTCCGCTCTTCAATCGACGTGATGCACGTGACGAAGAACCTTTGCGTGAACCTGCTAGGCTTAGGCATGTATGGGAAGACAAAATATACAACAGAGGCACGGGAGGACCTGCAACGTTTGCACGAAAAAGACGGCATGCCTCCAAAGCAGTATGAAGGTCCTGCCAGCTACGCTCTTATCAAAGAAGAGAAGAAAATCTTCTTTGAATGCCTGCTCAGTATGAAGGTCTTGTCTGGCTTCTCGTCAATATAAAGGGAATAATAAATATGGTCGAGAAAAAGTTTCAGAACCTAAATTCTCATGACTGCCACGTGATTATGACGCAACTGCTTCCGGTTGCATTGAGGGGGCTTCTACCGAAAAATGTTCGATTAGCCATTGTGAAGCTATGTGCATTCCTCAATGCAATCTCTCAAAAGGTGATCGATCCAGAAATCCTACTGAGGCTAAGGGGTGATGTGGTGCAATGTCTTGTCAGTTTCGAGCTAGTGTTCCCACCATCCTTCTTCAATATCATGACGCGCGTCCTAGTTCGTCTAGTCGACGAGATTGTCATTCTGGGCCCCGTATTTCTACACAATATGTTCCCCTTTGAGAGGTTCATGGGATTCCTAGAGAAATATGTCTGTAACCGTGCTAGGCCAGAAGGAAGCATCTCCATGGGCCATCAAACAGAGGATGTCATTGGGTTTTGTGTTGACTTCATTCCTGGCCTTAAGAAGATTGGTCTCCCTCAATCGCGGTATGAGGGGAGACTGACTGGAAAAGGCACGCTAGGAGGGGACTCAATAATATGTAGGGACGGGCATTCTTGGTCTCAAGCACACTACACAGTTCTACAGAACTCTACCTTGGTGACCCCGTATGTCGATGAACACAAGAACATTGCGCTCCAAACACCCGGAGCAGTGTGACGACTGGATTACATGTGAACACATCTGGACTTTCGGCAGTTGGTTGGAAACACGTCTCAGAGGTGACAAAACTGTTTTTGATGAGCTGTACTCGTTGTCCAGGAGACCATCTTCGACTGTATTGACTTACAAAGGATACGGGATAAATGGGAATACATTTTACACGGTCGCCTAAGATCAAAAGAGCACCAACCAAAACATCGGTGTCCGCTGTGATGCAGCAACCAAGAGGGGAAAGGACACATATTATGGTTACATAGTGGACATATGGGAACTTGACTACGGACATGATTTTAAGGTCCCTTTGTTTAAGTGCAAATGGGTCAATCTATCAGGAGGCGGGGTACAGGTAGACCCACAGTACAGAATGACAACATTGGATCTGAACAATCTTGGGTACATAGACAAACCATTCGTCCTAGCCAATGATGTAGCGTAGATTTTCTATGTGAAGGACATGTCTACCAAACCGAGAAAAAGAAAATATAAGGAAGCAAATACATCATATGATGAGCCAAAGCACCACATAGTTCTTTAAGGAAAAAGAGACATCATGGAATTGGAGGGCAAGACAGACATGTCTGAAGATTATGACAAGTTCATGAAATTCCTCCCTTCAAAGTCAAGGCTGACCCAAGCACCCTGTTAAGCGATGAAGAATATCCATGGTTACGGCGCAATAAGCAAAGGACACAAGCGAAGAAAAAGTGAAGACTTTCTCTCCACAACTATTATGATGATGCCTTTGATCTAGAATAGCACTGCAATTACATGTGAAGAAATGAAATGCCTTTTGTAACAGACGAGTTTCAGTACGAAACCCTGATACTTCGAAAGAGATTGTCCATTTTGTACACGAAGTGCATCCATTTTTTGTCATAACCCTCTCAACTTTTTAGCATATGCTATATGGGTGAAATGATGATACCATGCCAATTTTCATCCTCTTCAGAGTTCATTTGTAGTGCTTTTCAATTTCACGGTCATATAGCTCAAAAAAATTAGTAAATGCATGAAAAATAACAAATGAAGTCAGAAAAGGTTGAAAATTTATGATGTGGCTTTGAATGGTGCATTTTGAATACACAAAAAGTCTGGAGTTCAAATAAGTTCAGAAAAATGAAATCCCTTTGTAACAGACGAGTTTCCATATGAAACCCTAATACTTCGAAAGAGATTGTCCGTTTTGTACATGAAGTGCATCCAGTTTTTGCCGTAACCCTCTCATGTTTTCAGCACATGCTAGGTGGGTGAAATGATGATACCATGCCAACTTTCAACCTTTTTAGAGTTCATTTGTAGTGCTTTTCAATTTCAGGGTCATTTAGCGCAAAAAGAATGAACTGATAGCAAAAGGAATGAACTTAAAATAATCAATTAAAATATTCTGTTATGATCAACTAAAACAAAACTATAATATTCTACAATAGCAAAAAGAATCAACTAAAAAGCTTTTATAAAACTCTAATAGCAAAAGGAATCAACTAAAAAGCTTTTATAAACCTCTAGTATTTTTTAAACTAAAATTATATAAAATTTATGCAACTAAAATTATCAAAGTATTTTCTGTTCAAAACATTAATGGCAAAAAGAATTTTCATAAAGAAATTTTTTGTTAGAAACTTTAACAGCAAACTTAAATAACAAAATTTGTTCTTGATTAAAACATACATTTAAAATAACCTAAAAATTACCAAATTTAATACAATGATAAAACACAATAATATTAAATAGCAGGAAAAAGAATCACTCAAAAATCTATTTTTATAGTAAAGTTATTCACAAACTAGTGATTCACACAAATTTAAAAGAACTCAAATTTGAAAATTAATGGCACTAATAGAAAGTCTATAATTTTTGTGACCTAACAGCAAAAAGAATCACTGCAAAACTGCAAAAAAAAGCAAAAAAGAAAACAGAAAAAATGCCACCTACTGGGCCACCACGGCGTGAATACGAGTAGAAACCCAGCTAGTTGGGCCAGGATTCAGACCCGCAGAAGGTCCAGCAGGCCCACAGGCATAGCAGTGTCAGATTAGGCCCATAAGCCTGCAGTTCAGAGGAGTTCAAGAGGGATGAGGCAGTCGAGCTTATAAACCGGTGTGGGGCACTCTCAACTAGCGAGGTGGGACTAAACTACCACCATCGCGCCGCTGTGCAAGCCCATTGGTCCCGGTTGGTGCCACGGACCGGGACCAATACCACCCTTTGGCCCCGGTTCATGGCACCAACTGGGACCAATGCCCACCTTTGGTCCCGGTTCGTGCCACCAACCGGGACCAAAGGTCTCTTTTCAGCAGCCCAAAGGGCGGGAAGCAAAGAACTTTGGTCCCGATTTGTGCCACGAACGGGGACCAATGGTTTTGCTATATAAGCAAACACTTAGCATTTTTCAGATTTCATCTCTGCAGTTGCCCCGCCCCGACGACGCCGCCAGGCTGCCCAAACTCGCCCCGTCGACGTTGTCGCCGCCCTCTGCCCCATCGATGCCGCCAGGCTGCTCGACCTCGTCGTCGACGCCCTCGTCGTGCCCCGACCACGCCGTCATCGCCCCTGCCCCGACCATGCGCCCTCACTGTGCCTCTGCCTCGCCCTGCCCCGATCGACCACGCCGCCGTCGCCGCGCTCTACACCAACATCGTGCCTCTGCCCCTACCCCGACCACGTCGCACCTCTCCTTAGTCAGGCCGGCGCCCCCTTCCTCCCTGTCCTCTCCTCCCTATTTTTTCACATATATATGATGTTTTTTCAGATTATATGTATATGTGTGATTATATGTATGTGTGTATATATGATTATATGTCCTATTTTTTAGATTTTTTCATATATATGATGATTTTTTGCATTTTTATAAAAATGTATATATGTATGTATGTTCTCTGTGTATATATGTTCATGTATGCAAAAGTTAGATTTTTAGAAAAGTTGTATCTATGTATGTTCTCTGATCTAGTGCATCTTAGGTTAGTTTCATTTTTAGAGAAGTTTTATATATTTAGGAAGAAGGAAGATAAGGAAGAAGGAAGAAGAAGAAAAGGTTTTATATATGCAAAAGTTACATTTTTAGAAGAAAAAAAATTATATATCTAGCTAGGAAGAAGGAAGAAGAAAGAAGAAGAAAAACTTTTATATATGCAAAAGTTACATTTTTAGAAAAGTATTATCTAGGAAGAAGGAAGAAGGAAGAAGAAGAAAAATAAGAGGAGAGGAAAAAGGAAAATAAGAAGAGGAAGAAAAGGAGAAGAAGAAGGAGAAGAAGAAGGAGAAGAAGAAGGAGAAGAAGAAGAGAAAAAATAAGAAGAGGAAAAAGAAGAAGAAAAAGAGGAGGAGAAGAAGGAATAGAGGAGAAGAAGAAAAATAAAATAATAAGAAGAAGAAAAATAGGAGAAGAAGGAATAGAGGAGAAAAAATTCTATTTTTTTCTTTTACTCTATTCCTTCTTCTTCTATTATTCTATTTTTTTTCTTCTCCTCTATTCCTTCTTCTTCTCCTATTTTTTTCTTATTCTTTTTCTTCGATCTTCTCCTCTATTCTTTTCTTCTTCTCCTCTTTTTTTCTTCTTCTTCCTCTTCTTATTTTTTATCGGGTATGTCGTTGTCGAGATACCCCCTCCCAGATAACTTCGACATGAGGGGGGGGGTCGATATACCCCCTCCCTGATAACTTCGACATGGGGGGGTCGATACCTCCTCCCCGATAACATTATTTTCTCATTTATGTATGTCATCGTTGTCGATATACCCCCTCCCTGATAACTTCGACATGAGGGGGGGTCGATATACCCCCTCCCCGATAACTTAGACCATGGGAGCACCCCCCCTCTCGCTCGACCAACTCTCGAGGACACCCAAACCCTAGAAAATAACGATGTCGGTCTCCTACCCCCTCCCGCGCCTACTCGACAAACTCTCTCGAGATTTATAAGAGATTTATCAAGAATGCCCCCATTATGGATGTGCATAATTAAGTTGATCCATATTTTTCCTGATCTCATCTACCATTCTATATTTGCACGTTCTCTTGTGTCAAAGTATTGAAGAAATCCATGGTTTTATAATTGGCCGGAAGTAACAGGCTCATGATGGTATGAAGCTCTCCAAAATTATTTTGGAACGGAGTCCTGATAGTATAATTCGTTTTTTGGTACGAAGTTCAGCAAAGGCCATCCAAATAGTGATATTCGAAAGGCTCTTGCTGAACTTCATACTAATAAGCGAATTATCCTATCAGGACTCCATTCCAAAATAATTTTGGAGAGCTTCATACCATCATGCGCCTGTTACTTCCGGCTAATGATGAAGCCATGGTTTTCTTGAATCCTTTGACACTAGACAACATGACATATAGAAGGGTAGATGAGATCAGGAAAAATAGGGACCATTTTCTGCACATCCAGAATGGCGTCATTTTGTTAAATCCCTTGTCGGTCCAGACGTCGGACATTCATGAGAGAGGCGGTCCGGCCCAAACCCTAGAAACATTGTCGAGGCCTCCCCAAACCCTAGAAGCGTTGCCGAGGCCACCCCAAACCCTGGAAGCATTGTCGAGGCCACCCCAAACCGTAGAAGCGTTGAGCTAGCTAGGTCTATGCGTTTGCCACTAATTTATCCATCTGTCATGTTTGTATATTAATTGCCATGTTGTAATATTTGCAGAAACTATGAAGCACCAAGGCTTCGAAGCAGAATAGTTGTTGGGGGACATAATCCTCGGTGGAGGTGATGTCTTATCGTATCTCAATGACACCGATGGTCTGGAAGGAGAGAGTGAAGCAGGCTCCGGTGATCGAACAATGGAGGTGGAAGGACATGATCATGATGGCTCCGGTGACCGAATGCCGGTGGAAGAAGGAGACCATGATGACGGCTCCGATGAGCGAACGGAGGAAGGAGCTGTTGCAAAGTCCGGTGAGGTATATATATTAATTAAGCTTGTGCTGACTAGCTAATTGATGCATTAATTGTTTTGGTATGTACACATATTAACTCTCTTCTTTCTTCTTTTCTAGCCCTCCGGATCAAGCCAAACTTCGGTAACGAGACGAGGCCCGAAGAAAAGGTTGCGCCAGGATGAAAGGTTCACGATCACATCAATCAAGGGTCATGGCCAACCAATTGAACCCAGCCGGACCAAGGAAGCATTTTCTGCATAATGCGGGGTTCTTGTTAGGGACATGATCCCGATCAGCATCCACCAATGGAATAAGCCTAAGATTGAAGACCCTTAAGTGTATTATGTCAATTATAGACAGAAAGATGATCTTTGGACCGTGATGAAGGAAAATGTCACCCTACCGCCAAACAAGGATCCAGATAAGCCAGTTATAGAGCCATTGGTCAAGGCTCATGCTCTTAAGAAGATGGTAGATCTATTCGGGAGGTGGAAGAATGAGTTGAAATCAACGTTTGTAGACAAAGGGAAGACTCCAGAATTCACCGGCCGATTTGAGAAGATAAGAGATCACTGGCCCGCATTTGTGGCCCACAAGACATCGAAGAAGAGTAAGAAGATGTCAGCGACAAACAGGATAAATGCTGCAAAGAAGGAGCATCACCATCTTACGGGGTCAGGTGGCTACCTCAAAGCCCGGTCGTTGTGGGACAAGGCTAAGAATGACCTGCTTGATAAAGGGGTCGAACCAGAGACATTGAACTGGCCAGACTGTTCAAGAACTTGGTTCTTAGGGGTTGGGGGAACATTGGACCCTGAAACAGGGAAGTGCGTTTGGATGGACGAGCAACTTGAAATACTGGTCAAGAAGCTTCAGAAGTATATTGCCACAGCGCAGCAAGGGACGTTCATTCCTGACAGAGAGAACGACGACCTCACAGAGGCCCTTGGGAATCCTAAGCACCCAGGACGAACACGAGGCACGGCAGGCTCCTTTGCATGGAAGGTTGGGTTTCCCGGCGCAGGCGGTTACAAAACCCGGGAGAGGAGGAGGAAAGTGGAGTAGACCGAACTGCAGAAGCTGAATGCAAGGGTACGAGGGCTAGAGGAACAAGCAGTTCACAGCCAATGACCTGCTGGAGCTACCCTAGAAGCTACCCTGCCATCTCAGCGGAGAAGCAGCGTGGCTTCCACCGAGCTCCTTCAGCAGCCTGACTTCACGACTCCTAGCTACCCCGTTGATGCTATCACGCAGGCTCAAGATTACCACCTTATGACGCAATGGCAGAACCTCAAAGTCAAGGCGGCTATCAGCTCTGTTGCACTTCCTGAACCCGACGCAACTTTTCACTGCCTTCCGACTCCACAAGGCTATGCTGTTGTGATGGTGGATGAAATAATGGAGGGATTTGAGGAGCTCGAGCCTGACCACCCTACCAGTGAAGGGGACACTTAGCTGGGTCTTGCTCTGAAGACTCCATGTCTATGGAGAAAGGAGCACATCAAGCTTCCGAACTGGACGCCTCTGCCTCCTCCTACTCCGGCGAGTCAGGGCACTCCGCCTCCTCCTCCGGCGAGTGATTAGGGCACTCCGCCTGACGGTGTCCTGGACTAGGGGGTACTCACCACGTCATCTCCCGACCAGGTGGATCGGACCGAGGACCCCCATGGCGGTTTACTCATGGGCCACTTCGGACAGCCGATGCCGCATACAAGGAAGATTCCACAAGACTTGGTGATCAAGACAAGGACTCCTCTCCACCAACGTATTCGACTAGGACTCTTATTATCCTAGGCCTCTGGTACATTATATAAGCCAGGGTCAGGCTAGTTGATAGAATATGACATTATTCATCATACTCTTAGGTTTTAGACCACAACATATGATCTCGAGGTAGATCAACTCTTTAATCATACACATCGAATATAATCAAGCAGGAGTATGGTTTTACCTCTTAGAGAGGGCACGGACCTGGGTAAACACCGTGTCCCTCGCCTCATGTTACCATTGATCCACAGATGCACAGTTCGACACCTCCTACTAGAGATCTACCGGTTTTGACACCGACAATGGTTCTTTCATTTAGAGTTCCGCTGTGTGATCGGCAAAAGATCAATGGCTCACCTGCAGATCAACTACGACATCGACGTCTTTGTCGCCAGCCCAACTGGTCACCTTGGCTTGACCAAGGACTGTGCCCTGCCTCCAATTTTCATGTTCGAACGAGGGCCTTCATCAACATCAACTCTGATCTCTATCATGGTCATGGAGGAATCATCCATGGAGTTCGGGGGCTCAATGTCAACATTCCCCTCGGGCGATTGTGCTGTTTTTTTCGAACAGCGAACTTGTAACCGCTACCACCACCTTATCGAGCATCGCTTTGACGATTCCTTCGGTGGAATTGTGCGGAATTGAGTCTACAACAACATGGTAAAATTTCGTCGCGTTTCGATGGAGCAATCTCTGCCGATCTCCGATATACCGGAGCCCTGTCGAATCTGGACGAGTTTGGAGTGTGGTGTACAACATCTATCTCAGACGTCCTTTGCAAGATCCAACCGTTGATCAGCTGCGTAATTCCTATATCTACCACCTCTCAAAATGTCAGCTCGATCCAACCGTCCAAACTCCGGGAACCTTCCGATTAGTGCATTACTTTTCGGATCTGTTTTCTGCGCGAATACGAATCCGACCTGAGTTCATCTTTCTTAATGAACGGATATTGGACAACCTTTTTGGAAGAATCTCTTTGTGGGGTATTGTGTTTTGTTTTCCAAACACATGCTTATAAATTTTGCGCCTTTTCGGAGGTAATCTTCATCGTCACGCCGGTGTCAAATCAGCCTTACTCCACGTCTGCCAGCCTGCGGTAGACAGATCGTCGCTTCATCGAGCCGAGCCCAACCTTATCAGATCATCAGCTCGGCAAGCCGAACAAGAGTTCGGTATCACGAAGACTAAATTATCACCAACACCATCGCCCCACGGATTGCACGGGTCAGGCGCGCCGACATCGCCGCTCGGTCACTTCATCAATCCGGCTTTGACCGCGTCACAAGTGATGACCAGCGTCAGCATTGGCCGCACTGTTACTTCTTCAAGCTGATGTTCATCATGCCGAACTGCTTCAACACCTTGGCTAACCTGGCAGCTGCAACGTCTCCTTACCGACCCGCTCCGTTACCTCGGCCTAGGCCGGGAGCTTCACCATCTCTTCATCAGCCTACTCCAGAGACTTCGGCGTCATCAGCCGACCAGCTTCGTCACGTTAGCTAGACCGAGGGCTTTGCCTCGGCGAGCCAACCTTTGCCAGCATCGTCATGCTGTCGCTTCATCGCCCATCAGGCAATGGGTGTGCAATGAAGGAAATATGCACTAGAGGCAATAATAAAGTTGTTATTTATATTTCCTTATATCATGATAAATGTTTATTATTCACGCTAGAATTGTACTAACCGGAAACTTAGTACATGTGTGAATACATAGACAAACAGAGTGTCACTAGTTTGCCTCTACTTGACTACCTCGTTGAATCAATGATGGTTATGTTTCCTAACCATAGACATGAGTTGTCATTTGATTAACAGGATCACATCATTACAGAATGATGTGATTGACTTGACCCATCCGTTAGCTTAGCACGATGATCGTTTAGTTTGTTGCTATTGCTTTCTCCATAACTTATACATGTTCCTATGACTATGAGATCATGCAACTCCCGAATACCGGAGGAACACTTTGTGTGCTACCAAACATCACAACGTAACTGGGTGATTATAAAGGTGCTCTACAGGTGTCTCTGATGGTGTTTGTTGAGTTGGCATAGATCAAGATTAGAATTTGTCACTCCGATTCTCGAAGAGGTATCTCTGGGCCCTCCCGGTAATGTAGCATTACAGAATGAGTAAAGAGACTTGCCAGTAACGAGATTGAACTAGGTATTGAGATACTGAGGATCGAATCTCAGGCAAGTATGACAAAGGGAACAATGTATATTGGTATGCGGTTTGATCGATAAAGATCTTCGTAGAATATGTGGGAGCCAATATGAACATCCAGGTTCCGCTATTGGTTATTGACCAGAAACGTGTCTCGGTCATGTCTACATAGTTCTCGAACCCGTAGGGTCCTCACGCTTAACGCTCGGTGACGATCGGTATTATGAGTTTATGTGTTTTGATGAACCGAAGGTTGTTTGGAGTCCCAGATGTGATCACGGGCATGACGAGGAGTTTCGAAATGGTCAAGACATAAAGATCGATATATTGGAATCCTATGTTTGGACATCAGAAAGGTTTCGAGTGAGTTCGGGCATATACCGGAGTACCGGGGGGGGGGGTTACCGAAACCCCCCCGGGGAGTATATGGGCCCTAATGGGCTTTAGTGGAGAGAGAGAGACAGCCAGGGCAGGCTGCGCGCCCCCTCCCCCTCTGGTCCGAATTGAACTAGGAAGGGGGGCGGCGCCCCCCTTTCCTTCCTCCCTCTCTCCCCCTTCCTTCTCCCCTAGTCCAACTTGGGAAGGGGGTAATCCTACTCCCGGAGGGAGTAGGACTCCTCCAGGGTGCGCCATAGAGGGCCGGCCCTCCCCCCTCCTCCACTCCTTTATATACGGGGGAGGGGGGCACCCCATATACACACAAGTTGATCATTGATCTCTTAGCCGTGTGCGGTGCCCCCCTCCACCATAATCCACCTCGGTCATATCGTAGTGGTGCTTAGGCGAAGCCCTGTTCCGGTAGCATCATCAATATTGTCATCACGCCGTCGTGCTGACGAATCTCTCCCGTGACACTCTGCTAGATCGTGAGTTCGTGGGACTTCACCGAGCCAAATGTGTACAGATCGCGGAGGTGCCGTACTTTTGGTACTAGGATCGGTCGATCGTGAAGACATACGACTACATCAACCGCGTTGTCATAACGCTTCCTCTTACGGTCTACGAGGGTACATGGACAACACTCTCCCCTCTCGTTGCTATGCATCACCATGATCTTGCGTGTGCGTAGGAAAATTTTGAAATTACTGTGTTCCCCAACAGTGGCATCTGAGCCAGGTTTATGCGTAGATGTTATATGCACGAGTAGAACACAAAAGAGTTGTGGGCGTGGGTATATACATATTGCTTGCCGTCACTAGTTAATTCTTGATTCGACGGTATTGTTGGATGAAGCAGCCCAGACCGACATTACGCGTACGCTTACGCAAGACTGGTTCTACTGACGTGCTTCGCACACAGGTGGCTGGTGGGTGTCAGTTTCTCCAACTTTAGTTGAATCGGATTCAATGAACAGGGTTGTTTATAAAGATCAAAAAGCAATCACTATACCGCGTTGTGGTTTTTGATGTGTAGGTAAGAACGGTTCTTGCTCAGCCCGTAGCAGCCATGTAAAACTTGCAACAACAAAGTAGAGGACGTCTAACTTGTTTTTGTAGGGCATGTTGTGATGTGATATGGTCAAGACAAGATGCTAAATTTTATTGTATGAGATGATCATGTTTTGTAACACAGTTATCGGCAACTGGCAGGAGCCATATGGTTGTCGCTTTATTGTATGAAATGCAATCGCCATGTAATTGCTTTACTTTATCACTAAGAGGTAGCGATAGTCGTAGAAGCAACAGTTGGAGAGACGACAACGATGCTTCGATGGAGATCAAGGTGTCAAGCTGGTGACGATGGTGATCATGACGGTGCTTTGGAGATGGAGATCAAAGGCACAAGATGATGATGGCCATATCATATCACTTATATTGATTGCATGTGATGTTTATCCTTTATGCATCTTATTTTGCTTAGTTCGATAGTAGCATTATAAGATGATCTCTCACTAAATTTCAAGGTATAAGTGTTCTCCTTGAGTATGCCCCGTTGCTACAGTTCGTCGTGCCGAGACACCACGTGATGATCGGGTGTGATAAGCTCTACGTTCACATACAACGGGTGCAAGCCAGTTTTGCACACGCAGAATACTGGGGTTAAACTTGACGAGCCTAGCATATGCAGATACGGCCTCGGAACACTGAGACCGAAAGGTCGAGCGTGAATCATATAGTAGATATGATCAACATAGTGATGTTCACCATTGAAAACTACTCCATCTCACGCGATGATCGGACATGGTTTAGTTGATATGAATCACGTGATCACTTAGACGATTAGAGAGATGTCTATCTAAGTGGGAGTTCTTAAGTAATTTGATTAATTGAACTTTAATTTATCATGAACTTAGTACCTGATAGTATTTTGCATGTCTATGTTGTTGTAGATAGATGGCCCGTGTTGTTGTTCCGTTGAATTTTAATGCATTCCTAGATAAAGCTAAGTTGAAAGATGATGTTAGCAACTACATGGACTGGGTCCGTAACTTGAGGATTATCCTCATTGCTCCACAGAAGAATTACGTCCTGGAAGCACCGCTAGGTAACAAACCCGCTGCAGGAGCAACGCCAGATGTTGTGAACACCTGGCAGAGCAAAGTTGATGACTACTCGATAGTTTAGTGTGCCATGCTTTACGGCTTAGAACCGGGACTCAACCACATTTTAAATGTCATGGAGCATATGAGATGTTCCATGAGTTGAAGTTAATATTTCAAGAAAATGCCTCGATTGAGAGATATGAAGTCTCCAATAAGTTCTATAGCTGCAAGATGGAGGAGAATAGTTCTGTCAGTGAACATATACTCAGAATGTCTGGGTACCACAACCACTTGACTCAACTGGGAGTTAATCTTCCTAATGATAGTGTCATTGACAGAGTTCTTCAATCACTACCACCAAGCTACAAGAGCTTCGTGATGAACTATAATATGCAAGGGATGGATAAGACGATTCATGAGCTCTTCGCAATGCTAAAGGTTGCGGAGGTAGAAATCAAGAAGGAGCATCAAGTGTTGATGGTCAACAAGACCACCAGTTTCAAGAAAAAGGGTAAAGGAAAGAAGGGGAACTTCAAGAAGAACAACAAGCCAGTTGCTGCTCAAGTGAAGAAACCCAAGTCTGGACCTAAGCCTGAGACTGAGTGCTTCTACTGCAAAGGAACTGGTCACTGGAAGCGGAACTGCCCCAAGTATTTGGCGGAGAAGAAGGATGGCAAAGTGAAAGGTATATTTGATATACATGTTATTGATGTGTACCTTACTAATGCTCGCAGTAGCGCCTGGGTATTTGATACTGGTTCAGTTGCTAACATTTGCAACTCGAAACAGGGGCTACGGATTAAGCGAAGATTGGCTAAGGACGAGGTGACAATGCGCGTGGGAAATTGTTCCAAAGTCGATGTGATCGCCGTCGGCACGCTACCTCTACATCTACCTTCGGGATTAGTTTTAGACCTAAATAATTGTTATCTGGTGCCAGCGTTGAGCATGAACATTATATTTGGATCTTGTTTGATGCGATACGGTTATTCTTTAATTAGAGAATAATGGTTGTTCTATTTATATGAGTAATATCTTTTATGGTCATGCACCCTTGATGAGTGATCTATTTTTACTAAATCTTGATAGTAGTGATACACATGTTCATAATATTGAAGCCAAAAGATGCAGAGTTGATAATGATAGTGCAAGTTATTAATGGCACTGCCGTCTGGGTCATATTGGTGTAAAGCGCATAAAGAAACTCCATTCTGATGGACTTCTGGAATCACTTGATTATAAATCACTTGCTACTTGCGAACCATGCCTCATGGGCAAGATGACTAAAACTCCGTTCTCTCGAACAATGGAGCGACCAACAAAGTTATTGGAAATCATACATATTGATGTATGTGGTCCAATGAACATTGAATCTCGCGGCGGATATCATTATTTTCTCACCTTCACAGATGATTTGAGCAGATATGGGTATATCTACTTAATGAAACATAAGTCTGAAACATTTGAAAAGTTCAAAGAATTTCAGAGTGAAGTGGAAAATCATCATAACAAGAAAATAAAGTTTCTACAATCTGATCGTGGAGGAGAATATTTGAGCTACGAGTTTGGTCTTCATCTGAAACAATGCGGAATAGTTTCGCAACTCACGCCACCTGGAACACCACAGTGTAATGGTGTGTCCGAACGTCGTAATCGCACTTTACTAGATATGGTGCGATCTATGATGTCGCTTACTAATTTACCGCTATCGTTTTGGGGTTATGCTTTAGAGACAGCTACATTCACATTAAATAGGGCAACATTTAAATCCGTTGAGATGACACCTTATGAACTGTGGTTTGGCAAGAAACCCAAGTTGTCGTTTCTTAAAGTTTGGGGATGCGATGCTTATGTGAAAAAGCTTCAACCTGATAAGCTCGAACCCAAATCGGAGAAATGTGTCTTCATAGGATACACAAAGGAGACTGTTGGGTACAACTTCTATCACAGATTCGTAGGCAAGATATTCGTTGCTAAGAATGGATCCTTTCTAGAGAAGGAGTTTCTCTCGAAAGAAGTGAGTGGGAGGAAAGTAGAACTTGACGAGGTAATTGTACCTTCTCCCTTATTGGGAAGTAGTTCATCACTGAAATCAGTTCCAGTGATTCCTACACCAGTAAGTGAGGAAGCTAATGATGATGACATGAAACTTCTGATCAAGTTACTACCGAACCTCGTAGGTCAACCAGAGTAAGATCCGCACCAGAGTGGTACGGTAATCATATTCTGGAAGTCATGTTACTTGACCATGATGAACCTATGAACTATGAGGAAGCGATGATGAGCCCAGATTCCGCAAAATGGCTTGAGGCCATGAAATCTGAGATGGGATCCATGTATGAGAATAAAGTGTGGACTTTGGTTGACTTGCCCGATGATCGGCATGCCATAGAGAATAAATGGATCTTCAAGAAGAATACTGACGCTAGCAGTAATATTACTGTCTACAAAGCTCGACTTGTTGCAAAAGGTTTTCGACAAGTTCAAGGAGTTGACTACGATGAGACCTTATCACCCGTAGTGATTCTTAAGTCTGTCCAAATCATGTTAGTAATTGCCGCATTTTATGATTATGAAATTTGGCAAATGGATGTCAAAACTACATTCCTTAATGGATATCTTAAAGAAGAGTTGTATATGATGCAACTAAAAGGTTTTGTCGATCCAAAAGGTTCTAACAAAGTGTGCAAGCTCCAGCGATCCATTTATGGACTGGTGCAAGCCTCTCGGAGTTGGAATATATGCTTTGATAGTGTGATCAAAGCATATGGTTTTATACAGACTTTTGGAGAAGGCTGTATTTACAAGAAAGTGAGTGGGAGCTCTATAGCATTTCTAATATTATATGTGGATGACATATTGCTGATCGGAAATGATACTGAATTTCTAAATATCATAAAGGATACTTGAATAAGAATTTTTCAATGAAAGACCTCGGTGAAGCTGCTTATATATTGGGCATCAAGATCTATAGAGATAGATCAAGACGTTTAATTGGACTTTCACAAAGCACATACCTTGATAAAGTTTTGAAGAAGTTCAAAATGGATCAAGCAAAGAAAGGCTTCTTGCCTGTGTTACAAGGTGTGAAGTTGAGTCAGACTCAATGCCCGACCACTGCAGAAGATAGAGAGAAAATGAAAGGTGTTCCCTATGCTTCAGCCATAGGCTCTATCATGTATGCAATGTTGTGTACCAGACCTGATGTGTGCCTTGCTATCAGTCTAGCAGGGAGGTACCAAAGTAATCCAGGAGTGGATCACTGGACAGCGGTCAAGAACATCCTGAAATACCTGAAAAGGACTAAGGATATGTTTCTTGTATATGGAGGTGACAAAGAGCTCGTCGTAAACGGTTGTGTCGATGCAATCTTTGACACTGATCCAGATGACTATAAGTCACAAACCGGATACATGTTTTTATTAAATGGTGGAGCTGTCAGTTGGTGCAGTTCCAAGCAGAGCATCGTGTCGGGATCTACGTGTTAAGCAGAATACATAGCTGCTTCGGAAGCAGCAAAAGAAGGAGTTCATATCCGATCTAGGTGTCATACCTAGTGCATCGCGTCCAATGAAAATCTTTTGTGACAATACTGGTGCAATTGCCTTGGCAAAGGAATCCAGATTTCACAAGAGAACTAAGCACATCAAAAGACGCTTCAATTCCATCCGCGATCAAGTCAAGGTGGGAGACATAGAGATTTGCAAGATACATACAGATCTGAATGTTGCAGGCTCATTGACTAAGCCTCTCTCATGAGCAAAGCATGATCAGCACCAAGACTCCATGGGTGTTAGAACCATTACTGTGTAATCTAGATTATTCACTCTAGTGCAAGTGGGAGACTGAAGGAAATAAGTCCCTAGAGGTAATAATAAGGTTGTTATTTATATTTCCTTATATCATGATAAATGTTTATTATTCATGCAAGAATTGTATTAACCGGAAACTTAGTACATGTGTGAATACATAGACAAACAGATTGTCACTAGTTTGCCTCTACTTGACTAGCTCGTTGAATCAATGATGGTTATGTTTCCTAACCATAGACATGAGTTGTCATTTGATTAACGGGATCACATCATTAGAGAATGATGTGATTGACTTGACCCATCCATTAGCTTAGCACGATGATCGTTTAGTTTGTTGCTATTGCTTTCTCCATAACTTATACGTGTTCCTATGACTATGAGATCATGCAACTGCCGAATACCGGAGGAACACTTTGTGTGCTACCAAACATCACAACGTAACTGGGTGATTATAAAGGTGCTCTGGATGTGTCTCTGATGGTGTTTGTTGAGTTGGCATAGATCGAGATTAGGATTTGTCACTCCGATTGTCGGAGAGGTATCTCTGGGCCCTCTCGGTAATGTACATCAATATAAGCCTTGCAAGCAATGTAGCTAATGAGTTAGTTACGGGATGTAGAATTACGGAACGAGTAAAGAGACTTGCCGGTAACGAGATTGAACTAGGTATTGAGATACCGACGATAGAATCTCGGGCAAGTAACATACCGATGACAAAGGGAACAACATATATCGTTATGCGGTTTGACCGATAAAGATCTTTGTAGAATATGTGGGAGCCAATATGAACATCCAGGTTCCACTATTGGTTATTGACCGGAGACGTGTCTCGGTCATGTCTACATAGTTCTCGAACCCGTAGGGTCCGCACGCTTAACGTTCGGTGACGATCGGTATTATGAGTTTATGTGTTTTGATGAACCGAAGGTTGTTCGGAGTCCCGGATGTGATCACGGGCATGAGGAGGAGTCTCGAAATGGTCGAGACATAAAGATCGATATATTGGAAGCCTATGTTTGGACATCGGAAAGGTTCCGAGTGAGTTCGGGCATATACCGTAGTACCGGGGGGTTACCGGAACCCCCCGGGGAGTATATGGGCCCTAATGGGCTTTAGTGGAGAGAGAGGGAGCCACGTCAGGCCGCGCGCCCCCTCCCCCTCTGGTCCGAATTGAACTAGGAAGGGGGGCGGCGCCCCCCTTTTCCTTCCTCCCTCTCTCCCCCTTCCTTCTCTCCTAGTCTAACTAGGGAAGGGGGGAATCCTACTCCCTCCGGGAGTAGGACTCCTCCAGTGCGCGCCATAGAGGGCCGGCCCTCCCCCTTCCTCCACTCCTTTATATACGGGGGAGGGTGACACCACATAGACACACAAGTTGATCATTGATCTCTTACCCGTGTGCGGTGCCCCCCTTCAGCATAATCCACCTCGGTCATATCTTAGCGGTGCTTAGGCGAAGCCCTATTCCGGTAGCATCATCATCACCGTCATCACGCCGTCGTGCTGACGAAGCTCTCCCTCGACACTCTGTTGGATCGTGAGTTCGTGGGATGTCACCAAGCCGAACGTGTGCAGATCGCGGAGGTGTCGTACTTTCGGTACTACGATCGGTCGATCGTGAAGACGTACGACTACATCAACCACATTGTCATAACGCTTCTGCTTACGGTCTACGAGGGTACGTGGAAAACACTCTCCCCTCTCATTGTTATGCATCACCATGATCTTGTGTGTGCGTAAGAATTTTTTTGAAATTACTGCGTTCCCCAACATGCGGATCGAGTCCCAATTTTTGGAGTAACCTTTCTTCATATTGCTACAACAGATAAACCAGGTGCTATTAATCCTAGTAATTTTTTCTTGCTTGGGTTTATTTGTCCTAAGGAATGATACGTCCATTTTGCATCATGCTTTTATATCGATATTTATTGCATTATGGGTTGTTATTACACATTATGTCACAATACTTATGCCTATTCTATCTTATTTTACAAGGTTTACATGAAGAGGGAGAATGCCGGCAGCTGGGATTCTGGGCTGGAAAAGGAGCAAATATTAGAGACCTATTCTGCACAGCTCCAAAAGTCCTGAAACTTCATGGAAGTTATTTCCAGAATATATAAAAAATACTGAGCGAAGAAAGTTCCAGAGGGGGGGGGGCACACCCTGGCCACGAAGGTGGGGGGCGCGCCCTACCCCCCTGGGCGCGCCCCCTGCCTCATGGGCCCCCTGGTGGCCCTCCAATGCCTATCTTTGTCTATATGGAGTCTTTCGTCCGAGAAAAAATCATAAGCAAGCTTACGGGAGGAAACTCTGCCGCCATGAGGCGGAACCTTGGCGGAACCAATCTAGGGCTCCGGCGGGGCTGTTCTGCCGGGAAAACTTCCCTCCGGGAGGGGGAAATCATCACCATCGTCATCACCAACGATCCTCTCATCGGGAGGGGGTTAATCTCCATCAACATCTTCACCAGCACCATCTCATCTCAAACCCTAGTTCATCTCTTGTATCCAATCTTTGTATCCAAACCTCATATTGGTACGTGTGGGTTGCTAGTAGTGTTGATTACTCCTTGTAGTTGATGCTAGTTGGTTTACTTGGTGGAATATCATATGTTCAGATCCATTATGCATATTAATACCCCTCTGATTATGAACATGAATATTCTTTATGAGTAGTTACGTTTGTTCCTGAGGACATGGGAGAAGTCTTGCTATTAGTAGTCATGTGAATTTGGTATTCGTTCGATATTTTGATGAGATGTATGTTTTCATCCCTGTAGTGGTGTCATGTGAACGTCGACTACATGACACATCACCATTGTTTGGGCCTAGAGGGAGGCATTGGGAAGTAATAAGTCGATGATGGGTTGCTAGAGTGACAGAAGCTTAAACCATAGTTTATCTGTTGCTTCGTAAGGGGCTGATTTGGAACCATATGTTTCATGTTATGGTTAGGTTTACCTTAATACTTCTGTTGTAGTTGCGGATGCTTGCAATAGGGGTTAATCATAAGTGGGATGCTTGTCCAAGTAAGGACAGTACCCAAGCACCGGTCCACCCACATATCAAATTATCAAAGTACCGAACGTGAATCATATGAGCGTGATGAAAACTAGCTTGACGATAATTCCCATGTGTCCTCGGGAGCGCTTTCCTTCATATAAGAGTTTGTCCAGGCTTGTCCTTTGCTACAAAAAGGATTGGGCCATCTTGCTGCACCTTATTTACTTTTATTACTTGCTACTCGTTACCAATTACCTTATCACAAAACTATTTGTTACCGATAATTTCAGTGCTTGCAGAGAATACCTTGCTGAAACCCGCTTATCATTTCCTTCTGCTCCTCGTTGGGTTCAACACTCTTACTTATCGAAAGGACTACGATAGATCCCCTATACTTGTGGGTCATCAAGGAATTACTACTCTGGTTTGTTCCATCATCTGTACACAGGTCTGTCAAATGGTGGCCGCATTAACGACGGTCCCGTGGTGGTTCGGTCAGTTTCTTTATACAGTTCTGCCAGCGCCGCATCCGGAACTTGGACCGGCCTGTGAATTCAGGCTTTGCCATGCCTTCACCGCATCACGCCGACGCCCTTCATCGACATTGACTTCGGCGCCAGGCCACATTTCTTAAATAAATTATTTTTGCGGAAAGCAATTATGCAAGGATTTTATATATATTTATATTATTCTTTTTGGAACGCGCTATTTATGTGTGATCGACTTCGACTGCGTCAGGCGGTCACTTCGGCAAGCCAACGTCATCGTCCCAATTGGCATAAATCGGCTTGCATGATCACCTTGTTGATCGAATTGCCATACCGACATGTTCGGTTGCCTCGGGAACTTCGGCATCGTCAAGAGGGTACTACCTCGTCGGCTGTTCGGCGCATGAGGCATATTTCTTTTATTACTCACTTTGCATAAATTATTTATCATCCAACTTTTAAAAAAACTATTATTATTATTGTTATCTCCGGCTTGCACTATTTTCTGCGCACAGGTAAATGATCCGGGTTGGGCAACGCTGTCACTTCGGCGTATCGACATACCACGTCACCTCGGCTGGACCAGGGGCTTCGTCATCACTTCATTAACCCACGTCGGGTACTTCTGCATCACACTGCCGGCCTGCACCGGCCGTGCTATGTTGCCACTTCGGAGCGCCGAGCTCTTCGCTCTGCCACCTCGGGACCGGCTTGGGGGCTGGGACCTCGTCCCGTCGTAAGCTTGGATCGCGTCATCAATGCCGAACACATTAACCAGCTAAGTCGCTTTTATGCTCAAAGTTTTAAATTTTTAATTTGTGATCGGTTCGACCCTGCACACATTCGTTATTTGTTCAAAACACTTCTCTTACCCAAGTAAAATGGGGGCTCTTAAATTTATATGAGTCGTTTTATAGTAAATGTTTTTTCTTCTTGGTCGTTGCAAAGTCTTTTTCTACCACCCCTTTTTCGACTCGAGTGTATGGTCAATAGCCAGATAGCATGTTTTCTCTCTAAAGCCGCTCGAGTTTAGTTTGCTAAACTGGCCTGAGAAGCACTCTGCCATTGGGATAGGAGGTTGAAGCCGAAAGCTGACCCACTCAACGTCTTGAGATCGGATGTGTCATGTTAAAGCACGACGGAAGCACAAAATAATTTTAAGACCAATTTTCGGATTGGCACCAAAAAAATTTGATTTAGTTCGGATGTAGAGTTTCCGCATAAGTTTTTTGGTTTTTTAAGCTTATGGCACTTTTGATCTGTTTGTGTGTTTTTCTTTTATGAGGCAGGACATCCTCTTGACTGAGGTACCCTGCGTAATAATCCAGCTTGGGAAAACTTTTTTGACCCATAGTTCGGCATTTTTCCTGCCAACCTGCACCTCGGTGTTGGGTCCGAGCATAAATCCCATAGTACATTGTCGGACACTTTTTAATCATCGACAATATCAACGGGGGGGCTGGGACTTGAGCCAGACCCACCAAAATCCAAGGTACTCCGAGGAGTCCTCGGCAAAATGTTCTTGGATATTGCTTTATATGCATTACTTTCGAATTGTGTCTTCGGTCAATAGTTGGGTTGCCCGGCTCCTATGCTTGCCTCCTATATTCCGCTTTGTTCGGCTAGGTGCGCAAAGGGAGAACCACTGCAATTGTGCTTCCAGCTAGCATGGTTAAGCGCCTCAATGGAGAAAGCCGAAAACTGACTGTCATAATAAGCGTAAACTGGTCAATGATTCGATGACTGCATTAAACTATAAGATCGATAGAGGTTACCCCATGTTAAATGACGGTCCGTTCATAACATTGGCCGAAGGGTTTACAGCTTGACCTCGACTATCGCCGAACACTAACCGGGTGCTAGTAACTGGCCTCCCAACTTTAAGCTCCTATGACTAAGTGAAAGTTATAAAGCCCGCATATTTGATTGCCTCGTTTCCTCTAACACAGCCGCCTTCGGGCACCGAGACATCGGCTAAGGGTTATTTTGTTATTGCGAAAACACCCTGCGTAGCATCTACAAGGGGGTGGAAGCCGACGATGGGCCACTTTCAACTGATAAACGGTTGCAACAGAGTCAAAATAAACATATCATTGGCGTTTGTATTTAATATACGAGGGCTGCCTTCTGCAATCATTGTTATAAAGCCATAAATATGCATCAATTTGACTTAAGATTTTGGCCAGGCTGGGTTGCCTGGCTCCTGTGCTTACCCCTACGTTCTCGATTGTTCGGCTAGGCGGTAAAGGGAGCACCTCTATGATTGTTACTACCGGGTCATCCGAGTTAGTATCTCAGACTGGGTGAAGCCAAAAGCTAGCGATCTTAAAGGATATAATTGGTCAGCAATGACGGAAGTGAAAATTTTGGTTCATTAATACCATAGAGTTCAGGAACTTTCTCCGAACTAAATCCTCAATATTTTCCACCCACAATGATCAAAGGTGAGGTTTCATGATCATGATCAGCATGACAACCCAAAGAAAGGAACCGACAGCGGGATTATTTTATTTGGAAGATGTTTTATATCTCTCTGCGTACCTTTGTTTATAAAACCATATGGTCGGATTACCTTGTTTTCCATAAATCTTTGCCCTTATAACGGCTTTATAAAGTAGGAAAACACTCCTCGGCTACTGGCCGAAGAGGTTGAAGCCGATGGGTGGTCAACAAAGTTTTGTACAATGCGGATCCAAGCATTAATGATGTAGGGTACTTGGATACATAGAATCATTACACATAATTTGTGATTTTACTCCGGATATCGATCCTTAATCCGGCCTCCCGTGCCCGCATTAAGGCTTGGGGGCTACTGGGCTTCGGGCTTATCATTTACAAATATTAAAGGGGCACATCGATCCCCTGATCTGCATTGCCTATTCAATACAGAAAATTCAAAGTGCTTAGTGTTCGGATTGACCGAACAATGGGCAAACGCGTCTTCGGAAAACAATAGGTACCATCTGGGACTTATCTGGCATCAAGCTAATATATTACGACGGCTTCTCAAAACCCTCTCTCAGGGGCCCGTCAGCCGATCACTATCTCCTCTAATGTGCATCTCGGGTTTTAGGCTGACACACACCTTGAGGGCTACTGGCTATATATCTCATTAGTAAATAAATTGCATCAATCTGAAATAAAATCCGCAAACAATCAGCCCGAGCCCGAGGTGGTGCATCACCTCGGAAGAAGTTCGGCATAAAGCTCGGTTGTAAGCGGCTGGCTCCATAGAGAACTTTTCAACATTAAGCTCGGATAACCTACTTCAAACTTTTCAAGCCAAGGTGATCTATGACACCTTTGATATAGTCCGGCGTTGGAGCTCGGATACAGTTCTGCGTTGGAGCTCAGATATAGTCCGGCGTTGGTGCTCGGCTGCAAAACATACCTCGAATGTAGTCCGGCGTTGGAGCTCGGATGCAAGAGGACACCGCCGCACGGGAACACTTCAAACCCAAGGTGTGGCGTAAAAAATAACAAGGCATTGATAAAGGACGAGAACCTAAAGGGGGTCCTCTGATACCCGACGTGTAACCCCTTCAGAGAAGATTTGTTGAACCAGTTTTCAAGACCAACGACCGAAGATGAAGAGTAGTTCGAAAGAATTGAGGACCATCCCCAACTTGAAGACCGGTTCAGGGGCTACTGACGGTGTCCTAGACTAGGGGGTACTCACCACGTCGTCTCCCGACCAGGTGGATCGGGCTGAGGGCCCCCATGGCGGTTTACTCATGGGCCACTTCGGACAGCCCATGTCGCATACAAGGAAGATTCCACAAGACTTGGTGATCAAGACAAGGACTCCTCTCCGCCAACGTATTCGACTAGGACTCTTGTTATCCTAGGCCTCTGGTACATTATGTAAGCCAGGGCCAGGCTAGTCGATAGATTATGACATTATTCATCATACCCTCACGTTTTAGACCACAACATATGATCTCGAGGTAGATCAACTCTGTAATCATACACATCGAATATAATCAAGCAGGAGTAGGGTTTTACCTCTTGGAGAGGGCCCGAACCTGGGTAAACACTGTGTCCCTCGCCTCCTGTTACCATTGATCCACAGATGCACAGTTCGGGACCCCCTACCAGAGATCTGCCGGTTTTGACACCGACACCGCCTCCTTCTCCGGCTGCTCCAGCGCGTGGCGGCACTCCGCCTACTCCGGCGCGTCCGAGCAGCCCGCCTCCTCCTCCGCCTCGTCAGCAACGGCCAAAGACAGTCGCTCCGCTGCTCCGACACGTTGTAGCACTCCGCCTCCTTCTCCGCCTCGTAAGCAACAAAGGAAGACAGCCGTTGCCGCTCTGGCTGCTTCGGCGCTAGTAGTACAGCCAGAGGCGGGAGGCAATACAAATTCGGTCCATCTCTCAAGCCTCTAGAGAAGTTACCATACGAGAGGACCATGGAGGAAAACGCGGAGATCTGTGAAGCCTATGTGAAGGACTTCTTTGAAACGCGAAGAGCTATGAAACATCCACCTCCGGAGGAGAAGATAGATTCCGTGAAAGTTCAACACACTATCAATGCCCTGAAGCGACCACCACTGCCTCCACCACAAACCAACTATGAGTGCATTATTGAAAGGACACATATGGAAGCGGAGCGATCAGGAAGTACTTGCAGTGATCGAAGGTTAGCAGAACGAAGAAGTGGGAAAAAATTCCCCAGCTCGGCGAACAAGCGAACCAATCGTGCCCCCCGCACAAGGTGTGTAGCGATATGTTGCTAATCATCTGGGGATGGTGCCCGGTACCAATCCTGGAGATTACCTACCCGATGATGCACATTTTGATACAATGGAGGTGGACGAATTCAAATACCAGTACGGGAAGCCTCCCGTCAAACCTGGTCATCCTCCTCTAACAACGATGATGCGAAGATTCCATGAGTGGTACATGGACACCTGCAGCAAGTCTGGGAAGGATACTTTGACGCTGATAGTTAAAGAGGAGCACGACCTCATTGGAATTGATCTATTGTATGTTCCATTTGAGGAGTTCTTCCAGTTTTTCAATCAAAAGGCCATCGATAAAATAATCGTCACTTGCTACTGTCTATAAGTACTACTTCTGTAATTAAGTCTCTATATATAGCTCAGCTCTTTCGTTGCATGTATATATAATCCTCACTATATTATGCAGATTGAAGATTGTCGAATGCAAAAAAGCACAAATCTATGATATTGGGTTCATTAACACAAATCTCATAGATGAATGGATGGTTAAATATAATCCCCAAGAAACCGAGGCCAACTTGCTAAAATCGTTGCTTAAAAATCAAAACAAAGAGAAAATACTCTTTCCTTACAACTTCAAGTGAGTGTTACTGTCTTGTGCATATTCGGTTTCCCTTATTACTCGAGGTTATATATAGTAATGTAATTGATGAGTTATGCATGTGTGCGCAGCTTCCACTTTATTATCCTAGAGATTAGGCTTGAGCGGGGACTAGTAACCGTCTTAGACTCGAGACGAAAAGATCTCGAGGAGTATGCGTCCATGACTAAAATGCTCGAGGAGTAAGTTTAATCGATCATTATCGCACCATATCGGCAACTTTGTTCATTTCCTGATATCAAGTAATTGTTTTCTTTGTCCGTCAGGGTTTCGAAAGAGTTCACCGCAGAAGCTCCGGGACCGCCATGGGAGCTGCGATTTACACACCCGAAAGTAAGTACTACTAGCTAGTTCCGTGCATCTTCCATTGATTCTAGCAAGTTTCATCAATACCATTTATAATGCTTGATTATCAGTTTGATTTACCTCTATTTCTCGTAAAGTGCTTGTGGCAGGAATCCGAGAATGATTTCTGTGGATACTATGTTTGCGAGTTCATCTACAACACGATGACATCTAAGCGGGGCTACTCTAAAAAACAATTTGAAGTGCGTAAGCAATAATATTCACAATTTTATTTTATTACCATCATTTGTGTTGAATTTCATTCATATATATGTATTGACCCCCTTCTTCAAATTAGATGTGGCAGATGCGGAATGAGCTCCTACCACAAGATTGCATGCGAGCAATTCAAGAGGAATTGGCGGGATTCTTTCTTGACCACGTCATAAATAAACCGGAGAATACCATTTGGAATTTGACATTAGATGTTAGGGAATTGTAAGAGATCTTATATTGTATATATGTAGCCAGTAGCGTCGGATAGATATATGAAAACTTGTTGTTCGACCAATCTCTCGGAGAAGGAGAGGTCGATCACTTCTCTCTGTATATGTGCATGATGATCTTGTGTACTTAATGGTTTCATTCATTTGCTTATTAGCTAGCGTGTCGAGTCCTCTCTATACGTATAGTATGTAGCGTCGACCAAGCATGAACATAAGAGAGGACACTTCTCTCTATTAGCTAGCTAACACAATATATGAAACCCCTAAATTAACCCTACAAAACCCCCAAACCCCTCCCCCTCTTTAAAAAACAAAAAACCCAGCCCCTGAACTGCTGACATGTGGATGCTTTTTGGTCCCGGTTGGTGCTACTAACCAGGATAAAAGGCCCTCCTATCTGGGCAAGCCGCAGCGGCCACATGGATCCCCATATGTCCCAGTTCATAGGCGAACCAGAACTAAAGGTATTGGGTTTTAGTCTCGACCCTTTAGTCCCGGTTCCAGAACTGGGACAAATGGGCCTCTGAAACCGGGACAAATGGGCATTTTTCTACTAGTGTATTCGGTTTTAAATGGTTTTTGATCGACAAAAACTGTATACATCAAAGTAACAGAATTGTGAGTATGTCACCCTCCTTTCTCTCCAGCATAAGCACAAACCGATTAGTCTAAGTCGCTAGCTAGCTAGTGTGTTGTTTAGACAAATTGTACATAGATTTTTTTCATAAGTATTCAAATTACATATCATATTTTTATAGAAGGCAGAACAGTATTTACAAGAAATGTTGTAAGCCAAACAAAGTAGGCTGCCAGCTTGCATCACACACCCACTGACATATACATGCTACTCTGTCATAAAGATTTGAAGACACCTAGGTCCTCCAAGAATGAACCTCGCCGACGGCCTGTCCGTCGCGCATGCATGGCCCGAGCCGCCAGCCGTCGTCGCGCCGGTGCCCGTACGTGTTGGGATCTGCCCCATGGCCCCATGGTCTGGCCAGCATGGTCAGGTGGATCAGCGCGGCCCCACCGTCCATCATCACCGCGCCAGAAAAGGAAGGGGCAAAGGAAAGCAAAAGCACGCTTTGGCAGGAGACCAGACCCGCTTTACAGCAGATGCCACAGGAGACGCCAGGACTGGGCAGGAGGGGCCCGCGAGCGGCCCTCCCACCAACGTTGAACCCTGCCCAGGGCCGTGTGTGCCGCCACCGATGGCGGCAAACACCCCAGAAGGATCCGAAGATTGAAACCACGCTCCACCCCCCGAGGGCGATGGCGTGGACCCCGCTTCTGGCTCCCATGATCCGAGGATTTTTCGGGGCCTGCTAGAACTGAGCGAGGTGCCAGACTCGCAGCCCATGACGGCTTGCTTGTCGGGGCAAAGTGGCTGCTCGCCCGCATCCCCACCCGACGTGGGCTTGTCTGCTACCGCTGACCGGTCTCACGGGACCCACGGGTGCACCACCGGGAGCACTGATGAGCGCCCTGCCAAGACCGCGGTCCCTCCTGCAGAGGAATCCAGTCCACACCCCCCCCTCCTGGTGGCAATCCTGCAAAGGCCTCAGGCCCAGTTCGATCTGGTCGGGCCCAACAATGATGCCAGCTCGACCGCGGTCCCTTGTGCAGAGGAATCCAGTCCTCCCCTCCCCCCGGTGGCAATCCTTCAAAGGCCTCAGGCCCAACCCGCTCTAGCCAGGCCCAACAATGAAGCCAGCTCGCCTGCAACCAATAGCCTGGGCCCATGGACACCTGCCGAAGGGCGCTTCGCTTCCCCGCCGATCACAATGAGACGATCACGAGCACGCGCTCCAGCATCGCAGTCCCTGAAGCTAGGAGAATTCCTGGCCGCGGCAACCAAGCAAATCTACACGGCCTTGCCGACGCCTGGGAGAAGGCCGCGTAGGCCCCTGAACTTCGCCCCCCGCCATGGCCGCTCCGCGGCCACCTCATCCCCGACGGCGGCACCCCCTACGGCTGAAAGACGTGCGCACGTCCAGATCTTGCGCACCCTGGGAATCATAGGGACGAACCAGAAAATCTCATCCGCCAAGATGCAAACCTACAAGGGCATGTTTGCGACGCCCATCCCGCTCGCGGTGCTCAAGGCCATTGCCGCCCTGGTCGATCGAGAGATCCTGGAGTGTCTGTCCAGCCCGCCAACCGCGCTGTCACGTGTCGAGGCTGCATCTGAAGTCTAGGAGAAACGCATCACCTTGCCCGTCGATCCAGTGTTCATGGATCACGGCCTTAAGATTGCTGTGTGGAATGTGCGTGGACTGAACGCACGCGCCGGGCGCTTTGCCGCCCGCTCACTGCTGGACACCACTGCTGGTTCCATTGTATGTCTGCAGGAAACAAAGATGGAATTGCTCTGCTCGTCTGTCGTGCTCGACACCCTCGGCTCGAAATTCGATGATTACACATATCTCCCGGCGAATGGCACGAGAGGTGGCATCCTTTTGGCATGGAAGAGCAGGGTGGTGTCTATCACGAATCCTCTGTTCACCACAAATGCCCTCACTGCCATGGTGACCACGCCCACGGGCATGCCTTGGTGGCTTCCGGACGTATATGGACCGCAAGATGACACGGACAAAATCGTGTTCCTGCAAGAGCTGAGGGAGATCCACGCGGCCTGTCCAGGGCCATGGATGTTGTGCGGCGACTTCAACCTCATCCCGCGTGACGAGGACAAGAGCAATGGCAACCTGAACAGGAGAATGATGGGCCGGTTTCGATGCCTTGTCAACGACCTCGCTCTGAAGGAAATCTACCTCAACGGACGCCGCTTTACATGGTACAACAAGCAGTCCCCGCTACCCTGGTGCATCTAGACCGCATGCTCTGCACCTCGGACTAGGAAGACGTGCATGGCGAGTGCCATCTCCGTTGCCTTGCGTCCGTCGTCTCAGACCATTTCCCCTTGTGGCTGGATTGTGCACCCATGCCCACGTCGCACAGGCGCTTCCACTTCAAGGATTTTTGGCTTAGACTCAATGGATTTCATGACACGGTGGCTACAGCTTGGGGCTCGGCTTACGACCCGGACCCCTTTCATCGCCTAATGCTTCGCCTCTAGGCCACAGCCCGTCGACTCACCAGTTGGAGCGCCATATCGACTGGCAACATTCGGGACCGAATGGCCATCTCTCGTGAGCTAATATCGCGCTTTGACAAGGCCCAGGAGGACCGCGCTCTGTCACCGCCTGAAGACTGGCTGAGGAAGCGCCTCAAGGTCACATACCTCGGCCTCGCGTCCCTGGAGCGCACCATTGCCAGACAACGCGCGTGCATCGCCACGCTCAAGGAGGGCGACGCCAACACCGGTTTCTTCCACTGGCAATGCTCCTTCCGACGATAGAAGAACCGTATATACAGCCTCATCGTGGATGGGCGCGTGCTCACCGACTAGGACCTGATGGCGTGGGCTGCATTCGAGCACTTCGATGGGATCCTTGGCTCGACTGCTAACTGGGAATTCACGCTAGATCTTGATCAACTCATTGAGTCGTGCGACCTTTCCAGTCTGGACGTGCCATTCACCGCGAAGGAGGTCTGGGACGCGATCAAACGCCTCCCAGCCCGCAAGGCGCTAGGACCCGATGGGTTTACCGCTGAATTCGTGCGAGCCTGGTGGACCATCGTGCGACAAGACTTCATGGACATCTTCCGGTAGCTGTTTGAGATGAGGGGCCGCGGCTTCCACAAGCTGAACCAAGACCTAATGACCCTACTTCCCAAGCGATCTGGTGCCCAATAGTTAAGCGACTACCGACCGATTTGCTTGATACATCTTGTGGCCAAAATATTTGCCAAGGTACTCTCGCCGTGCCTCGCTCCCAGGCTGGATGCCCTCGTCAGCCGGAACCAGAATGCATTCATCCAGGGTCGGAGCCTTCACGACAACTTCGTCCTCGTCAAACAATCACTATGGATGTTGCATCAGCTCGGGGCCCCATGGATCATGCTGTAGCTCAACTTAACGCGTGCCTTCGACACCATATCTTAGCCATTCCTCTTTGAGATCTTGCGACAAAATATGGGTTCGGGGACAGATTTCTGGAGTGGCTCGTGATCCTTCTCTCGACATCAAGCACTCATGTACTACTGAATGGAGAACCTGGCCCCCCAATATGGCACAGAGGCGGCCTGCGGCAGGGCGACCCCGTGTCCCCTCAGCTCTTTGTGCTCGCCGTCGACACCCTCGGCAAGTTGATATGCTGAGCCATGGACGCCGGCATTCTGCGACAACTCCACCCCAGGCGGCCCATCCCGGCGATATCTCCCTACGCGGATGATGTGATGCTCTTCTGCCACGCCGCACTAGAGGACGTTGCCGCCGTCAAAGGAATAGTAACCCTATTCGGCAAGGCAAGCGGGCTACAAGTGAACTATGCCAAGAGCTCGGCCATCACTCTACACGGTGACCTGCAGGCCGACGAGGCGACCGCTCAGCTCGGGTGCCCGGTGGTGCAGCTTCCCATCACATACCTCGGCATCCCGCTGACGACACGATGGCCCACGGCCACCCAACTGCATCCCCTCGTCGACTCAGTGGCTACCAGGCTTCCGACTTGGAAGGCGTGGCTCATGAACAAGGCTGGGCGGCTCACCCTAGTCAAGTCCGTTCTATGCGCGATCCCAGTGCACCAGCTTCTTGCGTTCGCCCCGCCCAAGAAAACGCTGAAGCAATTGGAGAAGATCCTGAGAGGTTTCCGGATGCGCCATCGCCAATGGCGGCCACTGCCACGTAAATTGGCACCATGTGTGCAGACCCATTGAGTACGGCGGCCTTGGGGTCCGTGACCTGGAGCGCACTGGACTCGCGTTGTGCATGCGCTGGATGTGGCTCGCCCATGTGGACCCCGACCGTGCCTGGCAAGGCCTCGACCTACAATTCACACACGAGGAGCAAGCGATGTTCTTCGCCTCCACCACTATGAACATTGGCAATGGGCTGACTGCGTTGTTCTAGGAGGATCGTTGGATCGATGGGCAGTCCGTCATCGACCTCACCCCACTGCTCTATCAATGCGTCTCCAAACAGCATCGCAAGGCAAGGATGGTCGCCGAAGGCCTCGCCAACAACACTTGGGCGCGCGATATACAGGGGACACTGGGTTGCACGAGATCGGCCAATACCTGCTCCTTTGGCAAGCTGTGAGCCGCATCAATCTCTCGAACGAGCCGGACCGCTTGCTCTGGAGGTGGACGGCCAACGGACGCTACTCGGCGCAATCCTGCTATGCGGCCAACTTCCAGGGTTCTACGCAATGCCCCTCATGGAAGCTCATATGGAAAAGTTGGGCGCCTCCAAGGATAAAATTCTTCCACTGGTTAGCGGCGCAGGATCGACGCTGGACAGGTGAAAGGCTCGCCGGGCACGGACTGGAGCATCACCCTAGGTGCCTCCTTTGCGACCAGGACGTGGAAACGCTTTAGCACCTACTCTTGGCCTGCCCCTTTGCTCGCCAGACATGGCATACCATCCTCGGCTGGCTCTGTTTGCCAGCCCAGCCGCCCGATCAAGAACCCAACGTCATGGACTGGTGGCTGCGCGCAAGGGTGGCCACGCCACCAGAGCACCGCAAGGCCCTAAAGTCCATCACATTGCTCGTCCCCTGGAAGATTTGGAAGCACAGGAATGCATGCGTCTTCGACAATGCTACACCATCCATCGAAACGCTAGTGAATAGGATCAAAGAGGAGGCCCGGTGTTGGGCACAAGCAGGCGCCCAGGGGCTGCGAGTTGTTCTGCCCACAACCTGGGACGTCCATTGACCGGTCACAGAACCATGTATCAACTCACCTCCTAGGAGGTCTTCTATCTTTTCAATGAAATGAAACGCAACGGCTTTTTGCGTTTTCTCGAAGAAAAAAATAGGAGATTAACAAGTTGTGGGATATTCCATTGCTCCTCCACGATCCACCATATCATCATGCAACTGTGGGAGGCCTTGCCAGGGCCTGCTGGGATCCGTCCTACGCAACCATTCCTATCTGAGTATCTGACGTGCAACGCTACTGCTTGAAGCTTTAAGTTTTTAACTCCTAGTCATCCAAACTCCGTTGGACAACAAACCGTGCTCCATGCCACGAGGCATTGGCCTCCGTGTGTTTTATCATATCCTCCCCATAAGAATGCCCTCATCCATTTGTCAATTTCCTCGAAAACCCAATTAGGGGATCCAGCACAAGGAGGTGATGGATAGGTCTTGCAGTGATGACACTCTTAACAAGCACTAGGTGACCTGGTCTCGTGATCAAGCCTCACTGCCAGGCCAGAATAAACTCCTTGACTACGTCAATCATTGGCTGCCATTGAACGGACCCGTTTTTGTCATGGATCCCCCCATCTCATTTATTTAACTCACATCCTTTAGTCTCAACGGTGTTGCTTTCCTCCATCCCCACGTTTGCTTGTTGATCCAGAATGTATATGAACACGTGAGTCCCTTTATGACAACATACCACCTTGGATAAAAAAATCTTAAAGTAGCAATCAACAACAGCAATATAGATCATCTATGCGGGATGAAACCAAAAATATTACCTTGCTTTATTATTACTAGGGCCCCTGGGTTGCAACGGAAGAAAACACCAATTACCGTGCAAACCAAGGGTGACGTTTAGTTCACTCATCTTTTTCCTCAACCCCCTTCCCCCAAACACATTGTACTCTAAATTTGTGCAACAACATAGATACTCAAATGTCCTCTGACAGCTCCAATCTGGACGAACTATTTCAGTGAGCAATAACAACTATGTGGAAAGTGTCTTATTTAGTATCCTATCGGGGCCTAGTCGGCTAGGTTTAGAACTTGGGCGTTCGAGAATCTAGAGAATCCACATCTAGTTCCCACTTACTAAACTTATGCTAGGTTCTTGCTTCGTGCTTAGGTAGCTTTCATATACAACATATCTTTGCAACTCAATCTATCGTCGTCATCATCAGGAGTGACCTAGTCGGCGACGCGTACAGCGTCGATGCCTCCGTCGTCTATGAGCTAGGTTGGGGTCATGCGCCACCCTGCAGTCCACCCTCTCATCGTGCGCATCACCGTTGTTGATTGATTTTTTAAGATTTTTTTCTATCCTAGCGCCTGAGCTGACGCCGAGTGCACTACAAAAAAAAGACACATCCGTGACATTTTGGGCCGAACGAAATTTTTTTGTCATACATATGACACTTCTATGACGATAATTGTGACAAAACCCGGTATTATCATAGATGTGGTGGGCTCCTACTTCTATGACAGGAAATGGGCTTTTCGTCCTGGGCGGGCCGGAGACGCAACTGCATGACATTCTTTGGGCCGTCCATGACGGAAAAAACCATGGTAGAAGCGAGGGGGAGGAAAATTTCGGGGAGTTCCCGGTTACGGTGGGAGATCGGGGGCCGAGCGATGCGCGCTTCTCTCGTACACGTGTGTGCGAGGCATTGGCTCTAACTGAACCTGTTGGGGATATTACTACCAGTATGACCCGCCCAGGAGGGGCCGGGTCAGCCCTAATGGCAGGTTACCTAAGAAGCCCAATATGCAGTCAAGATGATAGTTTATTAAACATATAGAAAGCCCAAGGGCCTCGGGCCGGCTTAAGGCCCGTTATTGTAAACCGCCATATGGACAGCAAATACTTGTACAGAAAGGCATGTAAACAAAGTCACCGAGCCGGACACGATTATGAGCTGGCTGGGACTCCGTAGGCCACCTGGTGTCAACCCGTGTATATAAGGGGACGACCCGGTGGAGGTTTAGGGCAAGAAACAACAAAGTCGATAACCAAGCCGACGAGTTGAGCCTCTTGGAGATCGAAACCTCAGCAATACCAATCACAACTAGACGTAGGCTTTTACCTTCATCGTAAGGGGCTGAACTAGTATAAAACTCTCTCGTGTCCTTTGTCCCGATTAACCCCTTTAAGCTTCCTAGTGTGATGGCCCTACGACTAAGTCCTTGCTCTAGGACATCTGCCGTGTCAACTCCACGACAGTTGGCGCCCACCGTGGGGCCAGCGCACGGTGGATTTGAGTTCTTGAAGGGTAACTTCAAAGGGCTCCAGGGATACGTTGTGGGCCGGATGACCAAGAGTCGTCGCGGCAAACTCTACATCGATGACGAAGGCTGGGGCCCCGAGGCCAACTTGATCGAGTACGGGTACCGGGTCCCCTTCGGCGGAATTCACGTCTTCATCGACCGGATCGGCGAGTCAGGACCTGAGCCGGACATCCACACCAACCTCATCGAAATGGCTCAGCGCGCCGAGTCAGCCCGAGTTCAATCTGTCATGAAGCATGCTTTCGTAGGCTGCGTCCATGGCGGTGAATACTCCAAAGGATCGATGGAAGGCGGGGAGATGGCTATCTGCTCTGATACTGCATCATCAACAGGTGAGACGGACTCGTTGTACCAACTGCAAGACGGCATGCTCGGGGGCTGTTCCGATGGCAGCAGTATTTCGGACCCCCTTGAGCCGCCGAATTGGGCTGGAGTCTTTATGGCAGGGACACAGCCCGGGCAGAACTCCACCGCAGCGATAGCGGCGGCCACCGGGTCGGCAGCTACCGGGTCAGGAGACCCCGCGCGCCCCCCGGCTCAGGTTCTCATGGACCTCATGGATAAGCTGACGACTCTGTTAACCGCTGCGGTAGAGCCGGCGGATAAAGCCCAGCATGACACAGAAGTGGCACGCGTGCGGGAGGAGATGGTGCAAGCTAAGGAAAATCTAGCCGCGGAGGAAACCCGGATGGCAGCAGAACGAGCAGCTTTGGATGCTCGTGCTCAGCAGCTTCAAGCAGAAACCTTCCGGCTCTCGGTGGGTCTTAATGCATCAAACGAAGTCATGAGGAGGAGGCATCAGAAAGCTCAGTCGCGTCTGCCTCTAACGCTGGATCCGAGGAATCTGTTCCATACACCCGGAGCTGGAGGGAGCAACCCGCCAGAGGCAAACCAGGTCACGACGCCCGGTGCACCAGTTCAACCATGCACCATGGAGCCGCCGCGCATGAATACAGCTCCTCCTCGTTATATATCAACACCCCCGGGTCACTTCTCCAACCCCATGGAGAATCTCATTGCGGCGTCGGCTCGTTTGGCAGCTCTCCCAATGGAAGGCGACTCGCCAGCAGCAATTGAAACCCGGAGGGTAAGAGAACTACTTCAGACAGCTTTGGCCCAGCAGGATGCATACTCCTACAGTTGAGACAGGATTCATTCAACTCCTCGCCCAAGCCGGAGCCCGAGTTACAGTAGGCACATGGAATCTGCAGAGATGTCAAGTAATGCTCAACGCCACAACCGGCCATATAGGCATGAGCCGGTGCGGGCTGGAGCCCTTAACTTGATGGATCAAGAGAGGATTCGTCAAGAGGCAGAACGGGCGGCTCAGATAGCAGCAGAGCAGGCGGCTCACCAAACCTTTCCGGCTTATCCAGCAACCTCGGTTGAGGCAGGAGTGGCTACAAGAACCGGAGGCGTACCTTGCCTAGTCCCAGCCATACACAATGAGCGGTTGCCCAAGGATTTCAAGGGACCTCGTAAGGTACCTAACTACACGGTTGACCTACAGCCGGGGGCTTGGATTGAGAGTTATGAGATGGCTATGGAGCTATTGGAGGTTAGCGATGCAGCAATGGCCAAGTACTTTACCATGATGTTGGATGGAATGGCTCGGACATGGTTGAAAGGATTACCACCTAATTCCATCGGCTCATGGGCAGAGTTGAAGGCACGGTTCATCCAAAACTTTAAAGACACGTGTAAGCAGCCAATGTCGATTATGGACCTGACCAATTGCAAGCAAGAGGATGGAGAATCTACAACCCATTGGGTGCGTCAGGTTAAAGAGATAATACATTCGTCTGATAAAATGGACGTCGGCTCAGCAGTTTTGATGTTGGAGAAAAATTGCCGTTTTGAACCTCTGAAGCAGAAGTTGGGGAGGCTTAAACGTGACTGTAATGACATGGGAACATTGATGGCGGCTCTTGTCAAATATGTCGATTCTGATACCACCAAAGACCCGGCATCTGATGAAGAAAAAGCAACGAAGGGAAAGAAGCACGACCGTAAGGCTGATGAGTTTGTTGTTAATACTAATGCGCAGGGTGGTAATCAGCGGCGCAAGGGCAGACAACCCCCTCGATCGCGCGGGTCAGGCCCCACCCTTGAGCAGTTGTTGAATGAACCTTGTCCAAGACACGGCACCCGGGAGAAGCCAGCCACCCACTTGTGGAAGGATTGCACGATCATGAAGGTGTTTAAAAATTCAAACGCATTTGATGGGGGTCACGGCCCGGGTGGCGGCTCAGGTGGAGGCGGCTTTCAGGGCCCGGGCGCCGGTTCAAGCGAAGGAGGTTTCATGGCCAGGGTCATCCTGGTCACCAGGGAGGATATGATCAGCAACACGGCCAAGGGAATCAACAGCAGCAACAATCCGGCTATCAGAGCAACCCAAAGCAGTTGAGTAGCGGACAGTATCATGTCTTTACTACTAGTTTATGTAAGAGAGACCAGAAACTCCACAAGAGGGCCGTCAATGTCGTTGAACCGGCAATTCCACGTTATCTACGTTGGTCGAAGCAGCCTATTGTGTGGAGCAGAGAGGATCACCCGCCCCGGGTTGATAATCCGGGTCACTTGGCTTTGGTAGTGGCACCTCAGGTTGGTGGGTACAAGTTTACTAAGGTACTCATGGATGGAGGCAGCAGCATCAACATCCTTTATTATGAGACGTTCCGCCGGATGGGATTGACGAATAAAAATCTTAAACAATCCAACACTGTTTTTCATGGTGTGGTACCCGGTAAGTCGGCATACCCAGTTGGTAAGATTGAGCTGGAGGTAGCCTTTGGGGATGAGTATGACTCCAGGGCAGAATAATTAACCTTTGAAGTGGTTAAAATCAAAAGCCCATATCATGCTCTGTTTGGGCGGCCGGCTTATGCCAAGTTCATGGCTCGGCCGTGTTACGTATATTTGTAGCTCAAGATGCCGGGTCACAAGGGCACCATTACAGTCCATGGGAGCCGGAAGATAGCTTTGGAATGTGAAGAGGGGGATGCTGCCTATGCTGAATCTGTTTGTGCAACAGAGGAGCTGAAATTCTACAAGGATCATGTTGACCCGACGGACATGACGTCATTAAAGAAACCGACAACAGAGCATGAGCCAGAGTTAAAGTTCAAATCAGCTGATGACACTAAGATGGTTGACTTTGTGCCTGGTGACTCATCCAAACAGTTCATCATCAGCGCAAACTTGGATCCGAAATAGGAAAGCACGCTCATCGAGTTCATCCGTGAGAACCGGGACATCTTTTCATGGAAACCTTCAGACATGTCGGGTGTCCCGAGGGAACTCGCTGAGCACACTCTTAATATCGATCCAAAGTTCAAACATGTCAGACAGTTTCTTCGACGGTTCAATGAAGAAAGGCGCAAGGCCATTGGAGAAGAGGTGGCCCGGCTCTTGGTGGTTGGGTTCATTGTGGAGGTCTTTCACCCAGAATGGTTAGCTAACCCGGTGCTTGTACTCAAAAAGAATGGCACCTGGCGCATGTGTGTGGATTACATGGATTTGAACAAGGCTTGCCCGGCTGATCCTTTTGCTCTTCCCCGTATTGATCAGATCATTGATGCTACGGCGGGTTGCGCACGATTGAGTTTCTTAGATGCTTACTCCGGTTATCATCAGATTAAGATGGCAGTCAAGGATCAAGAGAAGACAACATTTATAACTCCTTTTGGGGCTTTTTGCTATGTGTCTATGCCTTTTGGCCTTAACAGTGCCCAGGCGACTTACCAGCGGTGTGTGCAGAATTGTCTTCACAATCAAATTGGGCGCAATGTTCATGCCTATGTGGATGATATAGTGGTGAAATCTAGGGAAGAGGAAACCTTGGTCACAAACCTGAGAGAGACTTTTGATAATCTTCGGGTTTACAAAATGATGCTTAACCCGGCCAAGTGTGTTTTTGGAGTACCAGCCGGCAAGCTCTTGGGTTTTCTGGTGTCTAACCGAGGTATTGAAGCTAACCCGGAGAAAATCAAGGCAATCACATCTCTAGCCAAACCAACCTGCATCAATGATGTTCAACGACTGGCGGGTCGGGTGGCTGCTTTGAGCCGGTTCATAAGCCGGTTAGTGGAAAAGGCTATTGTCGGTTTCAAAACCGGCGGATCTTGGGTAGGGGGTCCCAAACTGTGCGTCTAAGGCGGATGGTAACAGGAGGCAGGGGACACAATGTTTTACCCAGGTTCGGGCCCTCTTGATGGAGGTAAAACCCTACGTCCTGCTTGATTAATATTGATGATATGGGTAGTACAAGAGTAGATCTACCACGAGATCAGAGAGGCTAAACCCTAGAAGCTAGCCTATGGTATGATTGTATGGTGTCCTATGGACTAAAACCCTCCGGTTTATATAGACACCGGAGGGGCTAGGGTTACACAAGGTCGGTTACAAAGGAGGAGATATACATATTCGTATTGCCTAGCTTGCCTTCCACGCCAAGTAGAGTCCCATCCGGACACGAGATGAAGTCTTCAATCTTGTACCTTCGTAGTCCTACAGTCCGGACGAAAGATATAGTCCGGCTGCCCGGATACCCCCTAATCCAGGACTCCCTCGGTAGCCCTTGAACCAGGCTTCAACGACGACGAGTCCGACGCGCAGTATTGTCTTCGGCATTGCAAGGCGGGTTCTTCTCCAATTTCCCAGTGTTTTTCGTTGTAAGTATTCACCTTGCCAATTTACGGCAGGAACTGCGAAAGGCCATAAGGGAGGTCAGCAGCCCTTCTCCAAATTCGGAGGACCCGGACCGGGCCCTCGACTCCGGACTCGAAGAAGATCCGGTTATCTCCGTGGAGCTGACAAACCGACAGTTCTATCAGTTAAGCTGCGACGATGTCGTGGTGGCCATTACGGCCGACTATCCCGGACTGCTCCCTGCATCGCACGTAAGAAAAACCGAAAAGTCCCAACTCAAAAAAAAGTAGGATCCCCTTTTAGACACTTCACTCACCATATTCACATGGCCTTTTTTACAGGGAAGGCATTTGGGACGCCCTGCAGCAACGCGCCAACAGGAGGCACCGAGGCCGGGTAGGCCAAAGAGGAAGGCAGTTAGGACGGAAACGCCGGCACAAAGGTACAACAAACCCCGCTCCGTGGTTGTCGTCTTTATCAAAATATAATGATGCCTGTGTTTCTTAAAAGAAAAAACGCTCGCCGGAATATGTCCGGCGATGTCGCCGATCACGCTTCCACCAGTCGGGCACCAGGACCGGACACGGAGGCAGAAGCTGATATGGGGCAGGCGCCGGATAACCCCCCTATAGAGGATGCGGATAGGTTATCTGCTACAAACTCAGAAGTGGAAAGCGCCATGAATCATAGGCGCCGCCGGGCCGTACTCCGTGACGCTTGTTTCTCACTAGAGGCGTTTGATGCCTTTAATTCTGGAAACGCGTACCTCCGTGCCGCCCAAGATGGTCTAGCTAGAGCCACGGATCAGTATGTAAAGGATGTACGGGTGAGTGAATCTGGCGATTTATATGTATCGGTAGCCCCTGAGACTTGAAACAGTTAGCAGAACTGATTTAAGGATCATCTTTATTGTGCAGGTTCTTACAGAGAAGAATACTAGGTTGTCCCATGAGCTGGAGGAATGCAAGACCCAACTGCAGGCCGCTATTGCCGCATTGCAGGAACAGAAAAAGCCTCCCGCTAGTAACATTTTAAAAATGATGGCTACCATATAGTGCGCGGCGTGGCTGCCGATCTAACAATAGATTTTGCAGATGGATCCGGAGAAAATCCGGGGGACCAGCATGTTATGCAGCAGCTAGAAGCTGCCAAACGCGTGTTGACTGAGGTTAGGCGGGAGAAAAACAATCTCCAAGACGCCAATATAAGGCTGAATTTGGAACTAAAAGACGTTCGGGGCCAGCTTGCCGACTCCGAGAAGGAGAATAAGAGGCTTCGACGCGGCATTTTTAGTAAGTGCTTGAACGAATCCTTTAAAGGTATTCGGCGAAGAAGCCAACTAATAGCGTTATGTCTGTAGGTATGCTGACGGGTCGTCCCGCGGAGGAAATGCCCGGTCTGCGGGTGATCTTCTGTCCGAGCTATCAAAGCTGCACGAACAAGTTCGGCAGGTGATGCAGGGTGTTGCCCAGGCTTTGTGGCCGTCCGTCTCCCTGCCAGAAGGTGTTGCGGAGCTTGCGGAGAAGCTCAAAGGAGCGCCGCGGCGCTTCCGATTATGGAAGATATCCGCCTACCGACAAGGTGCCAGAGAAGCCTGGGCCATGGTGAAGACGCGGTATACCAAAGCAGACCCAAATCACATGGCCGAGGTCAAACCTGTGGGGCCCGACGGAAAAGAAATTCCTGTTAGCTTAGTTTATGGGCAAGTAGAATTAGCCGCAAAGTATTCCCAACAGGATTGTAAGCTAGACCGCCTGCTGGATGGTATAGAAGAAGAGTTTAGTCAGTCTGCATGACTATGTAATTGAAGTGACATGTATAATGCCTTCTAACCGGATTGTAGATCATTTGTCGTTGCGGACCTTTTCGCTTCAGCCTCCGGGCCCAATAGTCCGGAGTGTATCCGAATACCCGCTCAGTTATATAAGAACCGGGGTATGTGTGGAGACTAGGTGTAGAGGTCATTAGTGCTTTATCAGACAAGTGCCCAACTAGTTATGTTATATTACATGGGTAGTAAGAAACATCTTCCAGGGAGAATAGTTTCGTTAAGGGTTCCTGTCCCTGGGCAAGCATGCCCTAAAGTGCATGTCCGGACTGCGATAGGAAACGCAGGAAAAACATCTGGGGGCAGATATGAAAAACAAAAATCATCTTTTGTTCACCGACCGAATATTCCCTTAAGAATGCTAGCTTTCGGCTTCACCCAGTCTGAGGTACACATCCGGCTGACCCGGCAGTAACAATCGCAGAGGTGCTCCCCTTATGCCCTAGCTGAATTAACGGAAATGTAGGGCATAAATACAAGAGCCAGGCAACCCAGCTTGGCCAAAACTTAAGTCATATCGATGCATATAATGGTGAAAAAAGGTACATGCAAAAGTATAACACATGTATTGGGCATGAAGCCCGGATAAATAATTTAAGCTTCTGTGCAAGAAGCCCCCCAGGTATGAAGAGTGTGGCTAGCGCATTTGTAATGTGCAAACGAGGCACGAGGTGACCCTTGAAGGCCTAGAGAAATAAGAAAAGAAAGAAAGAAAGGAAAACAAGACAGATAATGTATTTGTGAAAAAATGGACAAAGGGAGGGGACTAACATAGAGTCCGGTGCTAGGCGTAGAATCTTCGGAGCCTGGCCGCGTTCCATGGGTTCGGCTCGAGTCGACTAGTCGATGCATCCCGCAGTCGGTACGCTCCACCGGTCAGAACTTGGTCAATAATGAAGGGACCTTCCCATTTGTGCTCGAGCTTGTTCTTTTTCTTATCCGGCACGCGTAGAACTAGTTCGCCAATATTGTAAGTTTTGGCCCATACTTCTCTGCTTTGGTATCTGCGAGCCTGTTGCTGGTAAAATGCGGAATGGGCTTTGGCTGCATCGCACTCCTCCTCCAAGGTGTCCAGACTGTCCTGCCGATCGAGCTCGGCTTCTCTTTCTTCGTACATGCGCACTCTAGGTAAGTCATGAATTATGTCACAGGGCAAGACTGCCTCTGCGCCGTACACCATAAAGAAGGGTGTATATCCGGTACTACGATTCGGCGTGGTCCGCAGCCCCCAGAGTACGGAGTCGAGCTCCTCTACCCAGTGCGTGTTAGACTCCATTAAGGAACGCACTAATCTAGGTTTAATGCCGCTCATTATAAGACCGTTTGCTCGCTCGACTTGACCGTTGGTTTGTGGGTGATAGACTGAGGCATAATCGAGCTTGATGCCCATTTTGCTGCACCAGAGTTTTACCTCGTCGGCCGTGAAGTTTGTGCCATTATCAGTGATGATGCTGTGGGGGACGCCATAACGGTGTACAACCCCGGATATGAAATCTATCACCGGTCCGGATTTAGCTTTTTTAACTGGTTTGGCCTCTATCCATTTGGTGAATTTATCCACCATGACCAATAAGTATTTTTTTCTTGTGGGTTCCCCCTTTAAGGGGTTCAACCATGTCAAGCCCCCAGACCGCAAAGGGCCATGTAATGGGGATTGTTTGGAGGGCAGTGGGTGGCATGTGGCTTTGATTTGCAAAGAGCTAGCAACCGGCGCAACGTTGGACCAAGTCCTATGCATCTGCTCGGGCCGTTGGCCAATAGAATCCTGTACGGAAGGCCTTGCTTACAAGGTCCCGGGCTGCGGCGTGATGACCGCCGAGTCCGGCGTGAATTTCTGCCAAAAGATTCCGCCCATCCTCTTCGGGAGATGCACCTTTGAAGGACTCCAGTAGTTCTTTTCTTGTACAATTCTCCCTCATGGACCCTGTAGGCCTTGGATTGCCGCACTATGCGGCGTGCCTCATTTTGGTCCTCCGGAAGTTCCTGTCTAGTTAGGTAGGCCAGGAATGGTTCTGTCCACGGGGCAATAATGGCCATTATTTCGTGGGCTGACGGTGTTATTTCAGTGGCGGAGCCTCCGATTGTGTCAGAGAGTTCGGTATCGGGTATTTTGGCTGGGTCCGGACTGCGGTTACCGGTGTCCCCTTCCCATACTACGGATGGCTTGAAAAGCCTTTCCAAAAATATGTTGGGGGACCGCGTCGCGTTTTGCGCCGATGCGGGCGAGGATATCCGCCGCCTGATTGTTTTCCCGAGCCACATGGTGAAATTCGAGTCCCTCGAACCGAGCTGACATTTTTAGGACGGCGTTTCGATAGGCCGCCATTTTCGGATCCTTGGCGTCAAAATCTCCGATTATTTGGGATATTGCGAGGTTTGAATCCCCACGCACCTCCAGGCGTTGAATGCCCATGGAGACTGCCATCCGAAGACCATGCAACAGAGCTTCGTATTCGCCTGCATTGTTGGAGTCTATATACAATATTTTTAGTATGTACCGAACGGTATCTCCAGTTGGGGACGTCAGGACGACGCCAGCCCCTAGACCGGCCAGCATTTTAGAACCATCGAAGTGCATGATCCAATTGGAGTATGCGTCGTACTCTTTAGGGAGTTCGGCCTCCGTCCATTCGGCGACGAAGTCGGCCAGTACTTGCGATTTAATGGCTCGGCGAGGTTTGTATGTTATGTCGAATGGGAGGAGCTCAATGGCCCATTTGGCAATCCAGCCCGTAGCATCGCGGTTGTTGATAATATCATTAAGTGGCACTTCCGAGGCTACTCTAATCAAACACTCTTGAAAGTAGTGTCGCAGTTTCCGCGATGCCATGAATACCGCATATGCTATCTTTTGGTAATGTGGGTACCATAATTTGCATGGAGTGAGGACAGTGGATACATAGTATACCGGCTTTTGAAGAGGGAATTTGTGTCTGTCCGCTTCCCGTTCGACAACAAGCACCGCGCTTACAACTTGATGAGTTGCTGAAATGTACAACAGCATTGGTTCGCTGATGTTTGGTGCGGCCAGGATCGGGTTGGTTGCCAGAATGGCCTTTATTTCTTCCAATCCGGCTATGGCCGCGTCCGTCCACTCAAAGTGTTCGGTGCGCCGAAGGAGGCGATAAAGGGGTAAAGCCTTTTCTCCTAAGCGGGAGATAAAGCGGCTTAGAGCCGCCACGCATCTAGTTAACTTCTGGATTTGTGTGAGGTCTGTTGGGGTAGCCAACTATGACAAAGCTCGGATTTTGGACGGATTAGCTTCAATACCTCTACTGGAGACGATGAATCCCAGGAGCTTTCCGGCTGGTACGCCGAAAACGCATTTTTTCGGGTTGAGCTTGATGTCATGTGTTCGGAGGTTGTCGAACGTGAGCCTCAAGTCGTCTATCAAAGAGTTGACGTGTTTGGTTTTGACGACCACATCGTCTACGTATGCCTCTACTGTTTTGCCAATTTGTTTCTCCAGACATGTCTGAATCATGCGCTGATATGTTGCGCCGGCGTTTTTGAGCCCAAAAGGCATTGTGTTGAAACAGAAGGGGCCGTATGGTGTGATGAATGCCGTTGTAGCTTGGTCGGACTCCGCCATCTTGATTTGGTGGTAACCGGAGTAAGCGTCGAGGAAACACAATGACTCGTGTACTGCGGTAGTGTCAATGATTTGATCGATGCATGGGAGGGGGAAGGGATCCTTTGGGCAAGCTTTATTGAGGTCTTTGAAATCGACGCAAAGGCGCCAGGATTTGTCCTTCTTTGGTACCATCACCAGGTTTGCTAGCCAGTTCGGATGTTTTATTTCTATGATGAATCCGGCCTCCAATAACTTGCCTAGTTCTTCTCCCATGGCCTGTCTCTTAGGTTCGGAGAAACACCGAAGAGCTTGCTTGACCGGCTTGAATCCCTTTAGGATATTGAGGCTATGCTTGGCCAGCCTGCGTGGGATTCCTGGCATGTCTGAGGGATGCCAGGCGAATATGTCCCAATTCTCGCGCAGGAACTCTCGTAGTGCGGCGTCCACAGCGGGGTTTAACTGTGCCCCGATGGAGGCTGTTTTGGTAGGGTCCATTGGGTGGACTTGGAATTTGACTATTTCATCCGCTGGTTTAAAAGAGGTGGACTTGGATCTCTTGTCAAGTATCACATCGTCCCTGTCCACTGTGGAGCGTAGCGTGGTTAACTCCTCGGCCGAGAGGGCTTCAGATAATGCCTCGAAGGCCAATGCCGCTATTTTGTTTTCGGCGCGGAGTGCTGTGTCCGGATCACTAGCGAGAGTGATGATTCCATTGGGCCCGGGCATTTTAAGCTTCATGAACCCATAATGGGGTACGGCTTGGAAGATTGTGAACGCCTCCCGTCCTAAAAGAGCGTGATAGCCACTGCTGAACGGGGCCACATGGAATGTAATTTCTTCGGACCTGTAATTGTCCGGCATGCCGAATACCACATCTAATGTGATTTTCCCAGCATTGCGTGCTTCCCGACTGGGGATAATTCCTCTAAAGGTTGTGCTACTTCGCTCGATGCGGTTCCAGTCTATTTCCATCTTTTGAAGGGTTTCCTCATAGATGAGGTTTAGTCCGCTGCCGCCGTCCATGAGTACTTTGGTGAGTCGAAAGCCATCCACGATTGGACTGAGGACCAGTGCGGCTGGTGCTCGGGCTGTTCGGAATTTGGGTTCATCACTGGTATTAAAGGTAGTAGCCGTGTCACTCCATGGATTTGTTGCTGCTACGTGGCAGATTTCGGCCATGCTGCTGAGTGTTCGCTTGCGCCTATTATTTGACGCAAAGGTCTCGAACACTATTAACACTGTATTGTTATCCACTGGATGGTGCTCTGTGGTATGTGGGATAAGAAGATCCTCACCACTTTTGGCCACCTGCCGGAGTATCCAACATGCTCTAAGGCTGTGCGTTGGTATTATACACGCCGTGCTATGAATTTTGTAGGGTCCGTTGAGCCATCCCTCTAGTATGGTTCCTTGCCCTGTAGAGGGTTTTTGCTTTTTGGTAGTTAACCCGGGTGTATTGTGATAATGCACCCTTTTTCGGACTGGGTTCGTGTTCAGGGCCGGATTATCCCAAAAGTTTCTTTCGGTTTTCCAGGCACTTTCCATCACACAGTACTTTCGTACTATGGAGGCCAAGTCAAGGAAGCGTGTTATCTCACGGCGATTTATGGTGTTAAGGATTCCCTTGTCCGTGCAATTATTGCAGAAAAATAAGATTGCGTCTTCCTCGCGACAGTCCTTAACCTTGTTCATCGCAAGGAGGAATCTGGCCCAGTAATGATGTACTGTTTCCTGGGGCTCTTGCCTGATATGGGAAGGGTCGCTTGTGTTTGGGTGGGTGGGTGTAATTGAATCCAAACCCCTACCTGATCTGGGATCCAGGAGCCAAGGAGTTTCCAATTTTGGAAGTTCCGGTTCTGGGATGTTACCCGCTAATCCTGATCTGTTGTCTGACTCTAAGTTCAGGGATTGGATGTTGTCCTCCGGCGAACGGGCGTCCGGCTCGGAGAGCTCGGAAATCCAGACATAGTTGGTCCTCAGGATAGAGGAAAGGTCGTCGTATTGTTCCTCCACCACTGCAATATGATGGGTGACCGGTGGAGAGTTAATCTCCCTTTGATCGGGTTTAAGCCCAATCCGATCATAGTCCGTAGCGACTCCCAAGGCGGCGATGCGATCCAAGAGCTCGTTTAAGGAGGAGAGCTCCATTGGATCCATCTGTTCGGCGAGTGACCATTTGACGTGGAGGCTGTTTTTGATGACCAGAGAATTCATCGTCGGCGCGGCGGCCGAACAGGTGGTCATGATGAACCCGCCTAGCCGGAGAGTTTGGTCGACAGCCAAAGCTCCCCCAACAGTAGTACCGTCTTTAAAGACGAGACGAGACATCCTTCCTTCTGGCGACGGCACAGAGGAACTCTCAATGAAAGCACCAATGTCGGTGTCAAAACCGGCGGATCTCGGGTAGGGGGTCCCGAACTGTTCGTCTAAGGCGGATGGTAACAGGAGGCAGGGGACACAATGTTTTACCCAGGTTTGGGCCCTCTTGATGGAGGTAAAACCCTACGTCCTGCTTGATTAATATTGATGATATGGGTAGTACAAGAGTAGATCTACCACGAGATCAGAGAGGCTAAACCCTAGAAGCTAGCCTATGGTATGATTGTATGGGGTCCTACGGACTAAAACCCTCTGGTTTATATAGACACCGGAGGGGCTAGGGTTACACAAGGTCGGTTACAAAGGAGGAGATATACATATCCGTATTGCCTAGCTTGCCTTCCTCGCCAAGTAGAGTCCCATCCGTACACGAGATGAAGTCTTCAATCTTGTACCTTCGTAGTCCAACAGTCCGGATGAAAGATATAGTCCGGCTGTCCGGATACCCCCCCTAATCCAGGACTCCCTCAGCTATGCCTCTGTATCAATTGATGAAGAAAACGGATGTTTTTGTTTGGAGTGATGCTGCGAACGCCGCTTTTGAGGATCTGAAGGCACAACTAGCTGAGCCGCCGGTCCTAGCTGCTCCAATTGAGAAAGAGCCGCTATTGTTATACGTGGCTACCAACTCACGAGCTGTTAGTGTGGCTATGGTGGTAGAACGCAAGGAGGTTGGCAGAGAGCATCTGGTTCAGCGGCCGGTTTATTATGTCAGTGAAGTGCTAATTGAGTCTAAGCAGCGATATCCACATTGGCAGAAGCTTGTTTATGGTGTGTTCATGGCAAGCCGGAAGCTTAAGCATTACTTTCAGGGACATCCAATCACTGTGGTTAGCTCTGCTCCTTTGGGAGACATTATTCAAAATAGAGAAGCTACAGGGCGAGTTGCCAAGTGGGCAATTGAGCTTGGGTCTCATGGGCTGAAATATGTTCCACGCACTGCGATTAAGTATCAAGCCCTAGTTGACTTCATCAATGACTGGACAGAGATGCAGATGCCAGAAGAAAAGTCGGACAACACATATTGGACTATTCATTTTGATGGGTCCAGGCAATTGGAAGGCTCAGGGGCTGGAGTTGCATTAACTTCCCCACAAGGTGATAAATTTTGTTATGTGTTACGATTGATGTTTCCATGCACTAACAATGCAGCAGAGTATGAAGCATTGCTCCATGGTCTTCGAGTGGCAAAGGAGATGAGCTTGAGCCAGGTCAGATGTCTTGGTGATTCAAATCTAGTGGCTCAGCAGGTGTCTGGCAAGTGGGATTCCAAAGACCCTCTCATGGCGGCTTATCGCCGAGAGGTTGATGCTGTTGCAGGATACTTTAAAGGTTATCAAGTGGAACACATTGACCATTGAAAAAACGAAGCAGCTGATGCTTTGAGCCGGCTGGGGTCTCAACGTAAGCCGGTACCACCCAACACCTTTTTAGATGTTTTGCATAACCCCTCTGTCAAGTTGCCCACAGAAGAAGATTTAGTTGTTCCTGACCCGGAGGCCCAGTTGGTGGCGGCTCTTCACGTCATCCCAGATTGGATGGTGCCGTTCTTGGCTTACATGACCCGGGGAGAATTGCCAGCGGATGAGACCCTGGCTCAACAGATAACCCGGTGGTCTAAGTCCATGACGATTTCGGATGGAGAGTTATTTCATCGCAGTGTTTCCGGAGCGTTTCAGCGGTGTGTTTCCCCCGAAGAAGGTCAAGAAATCCTTCATGGAATCCATGAAGGCGATTGTGGTCATCACGCCGGGTCAAGATCTTTAGTGGCCAAGGCGTTTCGTCACAGTTTTTACTGGTTGGCGGCTCACGCTGATGCAGAAGATCTGGTCAGTAGATGTGATGGATGTCAGAAATTTGCACGACGAGCGCATGTGCCGGCTCAAGAGCTCCGTATGATTCCAATCACTTGGCCGTTTGCAGTCTGGGGGCTCGACATGGTGGGACCTTTCAAAAGGTCTAAGGATAAAAAGACGCATCTCTTGGTGGCTGTTGATAAGTTCACCAAATGGGTTGAGGCGGAGCCTATGAGTAAGTGTGATGCAGCCACGGCGGTTCAGTTCATGAAAAAAGTAATCTTCCGTTTCGGTTTTCCACACAGTATTATCACAGACAATGGAACAAATCTATCCCAAGGGGCTATGGAAGAATTTTGTCAGCGAGAGCACATCCGGCTTGATGTTTCTTCCGTAGCTCATCCTCAATCCAATGGTCAAGCGGAGAGAGCCAATCAGGAAATTCTGAAAGGGCTAAAACCCCGTCTTATGGTTCCTTTACATCGAACGCCGGGTTGTTGGGTATAGGAATTGCCTTCAGTGTTATGGAGTATCAATACTACACCCAACATGTCTACGGGTTACACACCCTTCTTCATGGTTTACGGAGCAGAAGCAGTATTACCCAGTGACATTCGTCATGACTCGCCCCGTGTGGCGGCTTATGTTGAGGCTAACAATGAAAAAGCCAGACAGGATGCGCTTGACTTGTTGGATGAAGAAAGAGACTTAGCAGCAGCGCGGTCAGCAATTTATCAACAGGACCTGCGTCGTTATCACAGCCGTCGGGTTAAGTCCAGGACTTTTCAGGAAGGCGACTTGGTGCTCCGGCTCGTCCAAGATCTTTCAGATGCACACAAGTTATCCCCACCTTGGGAAGGACCCTTTGTGGTCAGTAAAAATTTAAACAAGGGTCCTACTACCTCATTGACATTCGAGAGCATGCAGACTCACGTAAGTCGGAAGAGGAGACCCACCGGCCATGGAACATTGCTCAACTTCGGCCATATTACACCTGAGCCACCGGCTCTCAACATGTACATACGTTCACATTGTATATACGATGATAAGCAATAAAGTAATACCATCGGTCTCTTTTCTTTTCAAAGACTATGCATCTTTATTATTTTTTATTCACAAATGGCTATTAAGGAGCTGATCATATTTGAATCAAGTTTAACCTTTTTAGTCCAGCTCATGATCGTATCCGAATCTAGCTGTAAATCTTATGGTCACTTGGGGGCTTCCTGTTCAAACATAGGTCGTATCCGAACCAAAGAGAACATAGATGTCGTAACCCTCTTGATCGGCTCAAGGCCAAACTCACTTGGGGGCTTCTTGATCGTATCCGAATTATAGCTTAACCCCTTAACTTGGATCGTATTCGAATCAGGGTCGTTAAAAACCGCTCAAGGTCATTTGGGGGCTTCCTATTCAAACATAGGTCGTATTCGAACCAAAGAGAACATAGTTGTCGATACCCTCTTGATCGGCGCAACGCCAAAGCCACTGGGGGCTATATGGTCGTATTCGAACCTTAGCTTAACCCCTTTGGTCCGGTTTACTGGTCGTATTCGAATCAGGAACCCCCAACCTTTTGAATACGGAGTTCAAATTATGTTTATTATCTGTTGCTTGCCTTTGGGTTTTGATTGTTTTCAATATTACAAATGAGATAGTCTGGTTTTCTTCGCCGGCTCAATTATTGGACAACACAGCCGCCCGGGTTATTCAAGCCGGTGGTGCGAGGATCCAAAGGTACGAGCTACTAAGGTATGATGATCATTGAGTGTTCAAGGAATAGTAACTTTTCATACACATTGAATTATCAATTCATCACCCGGGTTATTTAAACCGGTGATCTAAAGATCAACAAGGATAAGGTATAGTTTTTACTTATACGCGCTTACCTGCTGCGTCAACTCAAGAGTTAGTATTAAACCTTACCCTTTGTTTACATTTGTCTCTGTTTTTCTTATTGACGTAAATTTATGGGTTGTACGTTAGGTGTTTAAGCCTAGTTGGTTCTAAACCGCCTTGCCAGTCTTTTCCTTATATTCACATGAACGGAGTTCTACCATTGCAGAGACAAACACTAAATAATGCATACATTGACATCTGAAACACAGATTCACATAAGAAGTATTTTATGCACGACGGCATAAGAAAACATGCAGTGTTTTACCTAAAGTTATTACAAGGCTTTATAAGCCTAGGAAGATGATCACTGTCCCTCCCTCACCGGTTCACCACCTTCTGTTTGCTGGAAATTGGATTTTGACCAATCAAAGCCGTTCATGGCGACAAATTCGGCTTCGTCGTCAATCAGGCCGACCGGGTCAATTTTTGGAGCAAAGGTATCTTCTCTCATACGTGGGATCAGGTCTGCTACTTTGTATGAAGGAGTGGCCATCTTCTTATTTTCATTGTCAAAACCCGGCTGGTACTTGTCAACATTGGTGTCTTCTCCAAGGCTAGTCGCTTGAGGCCGGACTTCGCGTACACATGCTATGAAATCATCCTGATCAAATGGAGATCCGTCCTCCTTCACAGTAGGATAACCTCTTGCCACGTCCGCCAGGTCTAGGTCTGGCACCCAAGCCTTGGAGCGGCTTAGGGCAGTCAAAGCTCCGGCTCACACGCAGGAGCGTTTTATTTCTTGGAATCTCGCCGGAAGGATGGACAGCTTCTTCAGGACATCACTAAGCCGGTTGGGTCCTTGATTTGTAGGAGAGATAGCGGCCAGATTCTGTTGTGCACCAATGTACAATTGTTCAACTAAGGTGTATACAGCCTTCAATTTAATCAACGAGTCTTGGCTCAGATTTTTACTTCGCGGACCTGCATATATTTAACAGATTTTCTCTTTGGCAGCAAAGCTGGCTTTCAAATTCTCCGTTTAAGAAAGGCTTATTTGCAGTTTGGAGGTGGAAGACTTGATTTCTGACTCCTGGCTCGCTAGCTGGGTCTTTGTGTCAGTCAGTTGAGAGTTTAGTTTAGACAAGGCATTCTGTGAAACATTCAGATAAGTCAAGACTTGGTTTTAAATTCCAGTATGCAAATTCAAGATTCAAGTCCCAAGTACTTTACGAATAAACCACTTGGCACTTGGGGGCTAATGTATGCCAAATCAAATTTTTATGCCTCTACCAACATATTTGAAGTCCCAAGTCCTTTACAAAGTAACAGCACTTGGCACTTGGGGACTAATGTACGCAGTTCAGCAAGTTTATCAAGGATAAACCAAAATGTTGAGTACTTTGCAGATGGTTTTAAATTCTGAAGTACCGATTCATTAATGATCAAAATACACCGGTACTTGGGGACTATGGATGAAGTCTTGTTTCTATCAATATCAGGCAAAGATTCAGAGGTAAAGGTCTCGGCCTATATTTTAAGTCTACAGGTTATTTCGTGCCTCTCATAATCTACAGACTTGGGGGCTGAAGGAATATTGGTAAACCGGAAACAACGTACCTCATATTTCAACTGAAGCTGCTTGACCATCTCGATCTCAGAGTCACGACTGGAGTGTACATGACTGAGATAACCGGATAAGATGTCACTGGCATTAAGACGGTCGTAGTTGGCAACATCAAAGCGAACCTTCTGCCTCTCCAAGGCTTCTTGCTTAGCTGTGCACCGAGCCAACACCGTTGGATTCCCCGGCTCAAGAAAACGGCTCCCGGTAATTTGAACATCTTGAACACGTGGAGATGGCGGGTCAGTTGAGCTTGACGGTCCAACTGTGGAAGGATTCATAGTGGCTTGGTCAAGGGACGGCTCCGAAGGATTTGCTTCATGGATAATAGGCGGGTCTTCTGGGGCGGCAGTTAATCGAGAAGGCGGCCTAGTCGGCTCAGACGTTGGTACTGGCGGGTCTTCCGCTGGATTTGTTACCTTCGCCTTCTTGGATCTAGCCTGGCCGCTAAAGAAAAAATATATATTACAGGACAGCCAGCATCAAGATACAATTGATCAACCCGGAAGAAAAGAGGATTTCTGATTACCCAGGGGCAGTCTTGAATGCCGGGAATTGTGTTTGTGATGAGTCGCCTGAAGAACGAGAGGCCTCCTGAAAAGGTAAGAGAAAGGAGTTAAAAGAAATACAAGGAGCAGGATTCATTAAAACAAGTTAAAGACAGTAATAAGTAAACCTCGTTCGGACGTTTCCGAGGGGTCTGTTGAAGGACAACAGCCGGCTCATCTTCAATCTCAATTTCATGACGGCTTTCATGCTGCTGCTTTTTTAAATGAAAGTTGGGATCCAAGTGAGCTAAGGGGTTAGAAAACCTTACTTTACGGATCACTCGTCGAACTTTGTGTCTTGGTAAGGGCTCTGAGTCGGAGGAAATGATAGTTACCTCTGCTTCCCCGGCTTGACTAGCCCCAGTGTCATCCTGGTAAGGATCAGTATCAATAAGATTGTTAAGAAGTTGTCCAAGGGAATCAAGGGCTACCTCCGAGTCAAACGAGTCCTCAAGTTTCATCAAATATTCAACGGTGGTTTTCTTTTTCTTCTTCGTTCTCCGGGTCGATTTCTTGGCGTTCATGGCGGCAAGTTTCGCCTTCTTGGCAGCTTCATGGTCGTACTTCACTTTCCAAAAGTCAGAGTTGGCCTACAAAGACAAGAGGAAGGATCAGTGATAAACAATACAGCTGGACAAAATACAAAAGGAAAAAAGATCATAATGCCCTTACTTCTGGTACCGGGTTAAATTTACAAAAGGGATTTAACCCAACAACACTGCAATCTTCGTACTTCGCATTCACCAGAAGATTTGACATTGCGACAACATCTTCTTCGATTAGTTGAGCCAGAGTATGATGGAGAGAGTCATCCGGGTCTCCACCATATTCATACATCAACTTTGAAAACAACGGCTTAATGGAATAATCCGCCATGAGATCCAGCAGCGGGTTAGATCGACTCCAGTTAAACCGTTCCCCAACAAACCATTGATTCTTATGATAGTTGGAATTAGTTTCTTGCATTCAGCAACGGCAAGTTTGTCTGGTAGGGCGAACTTGGTGTCAAGACGATCGGGGCGGTAACCCGGCAGTGGCTTCTCATTGGCGGGTGAGATGTCCTGACAGTAAAACCAAGTTTGGTTCCAGTCCTTTGGGTGACTTGGTAAAACTATGAGAGGGAGAACTGCACCCTGCCGGCGCTGAATCGAGATGCCTCTAAGTTCTAAGCTAAGGCCATTGGTGCACTCATTTTGCCGGTTCAGATAGAAGTACTCTCTAAATAGTTCCACAGTCGGCTCTTGCTGAAGATATACCTCACAGAGCACCTGGAAGTTACAGATATTGGATATGGAATTGGGCCCAATATCCTGAGGATGGAGTTTGAAGAAGTGAAGAACTTCTCTGAAAAATTTTGAGCCAGGCAGTGAGAAGCCCCGGTTCATGTGATCAGTAAAGATGATCAATTCACCTTCTTTCAGATTGGGTCGTTCTTCTTCCGGGTCAGGAGCACGATAAGACATGATGTTTCTTGAAGGCAGAAATCCAATGAGGAAGAACTCTTTTAGATGCTCCTCAGTTATGGTTGAGGGAACCCAATTGCAAATGGTGGGTGTCTTTGACGGCATGATGAACAAGGGACTTGTCGTGGTATTCTCACGGGGGGCTTGCGAGTCGACAGATGCCACAAGGGCTTAGTGTGAGGGTAAGACTGCTGCTGATAGGACCGGGAGCGGGTATGCGAGTAGCACGCGGTAGTTTACCCAGGTTCGGGGCTCTCCGGAGAGATAATACCCCTACTCCTGCATGTCTGAGTATATCTGGTATATCTATCTGGTACAGAGTTGCTCCTGGAGCTGTATCTGAGCTCAGTGCCATAGGCATCTGGCTTTTCATATGTCTTATATGGGTGTATGAGCTAGCTAGCAAGTGGGCATGAGAGTGCTCCACCGTGAGTGGCATGTATGCATGCATGAGGGAATTCGTCCTCCCTGGATGGATGGATGTGAGCCCATATATATAGTGTGGAGCTAGCTTGATATGTAAGCTATGTGGGTAGCTTAGGAAGTAAGCTAGGTAGTGGCATGGGAACAAGGGGGCATGATGGGGTGTCATGCTTGTCCCCTGGGTCACTTCATAAATAGTGCCAGGGGACAAGTGATACTATACATGATGACATGAGGTACAGCCGTCTCGTCCGTGGTATGGCCGCCACGCCGGGGTCTTATTGGTGTCGGGTCGTGCTGCAGTCGGCAGCCGGCTGGTTGACGCAGTCGGCAGCCGGCTGGTTGGCGCAGTCGGCCGCCGGCAGTCGGTCGGGCAGAGCAGTCGGACGGGAAGCCAGCAGGAGCGGCCGGACAGTCGAACTGAGGGGCTTTGCTAGCCCCGATGTCTTGAAATATCGTCTTGCCGTCCTCGGGGTACCCGTGGTCGATTACTCCGACAGTAGCCCCCAAGCCTCCGGGAAACTTGGCAAAGTTGGGCGGAGGTTTTTTGGCGAGTGTTCATGGAAATGATCATGAAAAAAGACAAAGTTAGTCCATGCGGATATATCAAATGTTTGCTTTTAGCATTGCAACTTTTATGCGGAGGGTGCCGAATCGACATAGGCTTTGGAGATCGAAACCTCAGCAATACCAATCACAACTAGACATAGGCTTTTACCTTCATCGTAAGGGGCCGAACTAGTATAAAACTCTCTCGTGTCCTTTGTCCTGATTAACCCCTTTAAGCTTCCCAGTGCGATGGCCCTACGACTAAGTCCTTGCTCTAGGACATCTGCCGTGTCAACTCCACGACAGAACCCGAGCGAGGCATTGGGCTCTAACTGAACCTGAGCGATTGCACTGTAGGCTACGCGTTACTGAACCCGAGCGATCGATCGATGGCTGTTAACTGAACCCGATCGAGCGATTTCTTCGCTACTGCTGCTAACTGAAGCCGATCGATGCTGCCTCTGGATGAACAGTGAGCGTTGCGGGGGGGGTTTGGACGAACAGTTCCCGGTAGGGGTGGATGAACAGGACCCCGTGGTGTTGCCTCTAGATGAACAGGACCCCGATCGATCGAGCCGGTTGGGGCTGGATGAACAGGACCCTGTGGAGGGCTGGATGAACAGGACCACCCCGTGGAGGGCGGGATGAACAGTAGATGGTGGAGGGAAAGATGAACAGTAGCCCGTGGAGGGGTGGTTGAACAGGAGCCCATGGAGAGGGCTAGTTGAATAGTAGCTGGTGGAGTAGCGCGCGGTGGAGGCTGGATGAACAGGAGCCCGTGGATGAACAGTCGCAGGTGGAGGCTGGAGGAGGTCGATGGTGGATGAACAGTAGCTCATGGAGGCTGGAGGGGGTCGACGGTGGAGATGAACAGTATCCTGTGGAGTCCCGTTTTGCGGTATGCCACACCCCTCCCGATGAACAGGACCCCCGTTTCGACCGTAGGAGGTCCGTTTCCTCCATTTTGCGGTACGCCAGACCCCTCCCGATCAACAGGATCCCGTTTCGAACGTGGCCGGTCGAACACAAGGCCGTTTCCTTCGTTCTGCGGTACGTCAGGCCTCGTTTCCATCGCCTGTTCCATCCAAGCCCTCCCGATGAACATGACGCATTCCGTTGCCTCCCCATGAACACGACGCATTCCGTTGCCTCCCCATGAACATGAAGACGACGCTGTTTCTCCGTTCCGACCCAGCCATGTACACGAGCCCTGGCCGTACGTATGTGCGAGTAGGCGTTCGAGACCCCGCCCATATGTACACATACGTGGCCGTATTTTATTTCTTGCACCCTGGCCACTGTACGTACGTGTACATGCTACGTGCGCGCCTCTACTACGACACGTGCGCGCCTCTACATCCACCAGTATATATGTACGTACACGTTCGCAACCAGAATGACAACGCTATGTACGCTTCGACCAGGTGGGTCCCGACTGTCAGGCAGTTCCTTGCGTGCGAAGATGTAGGTGGTGGGTCCCAGCAGTCAGGGGCAAACGTTTTTTTGCGAAATACAGTGGCCCGTCCGGTGGGTCCCCGCTGTCAGGTGGAGGAATAATTATTTTGCACATAATAAGGAGGCACTTCCTTGCTGCGGCCGTGGACCCAGCTGTCAGCCTCTCCACGTACAGTCCACGTCTGATGGAAGTCGTTCCTTGACCACGCCGCGCCGAGAGCACCAGGGCGGTGGACGACGGCGAGGCCTAGGAAGGGGATGACGCGGAGCCGGGGAAGACGCGGCAGTGGATGCCCATGCGTAGAGGAGTATGAGGGTTCACTGGTTCGCTACGGTGTGAGGCTGCCGTCGCCGTAGAATAACAGGGGGTGTGGGTGAGTAGAGGGATGGCCTGGCCAGCGGTGGGAATAGTAGGGGCAGTGAGACCTCCGCCGCATCACAGCCAGCCACGGGAGGCAGGAGCACGAGGCACGACCGGCGCTGGTTTGGGCGGTTGGAGCAAGAAGATGAGAGGTTGAAGAATCACTACAGCCGTTGGATGGACATCGTACGGTCACTGGAGCTAGAATCGTGCATATTGACTAAGTTGACAAAGCCCTCCGTCCCCGTCAACTTAGTAGGCCCACAAGTCAGCCTCCCACCAAGGTGGGTCCCAGCTAGCAGGTGGGTATTCATTTTTTTGTGCGTAATAAGGAGGCACTTCCGGTGGGTCCGAGCTGACAGCAGGGGGAACGTTTTTTTCGTGAAATACGGTGGCCCGTCGGGTGGGTCCCAGCAGTCAGGGGCAAACGTTTTTTTCGCGATATACTAGTGGGCGTCCGGTGGGTCCGTGTTGTCAGGTGGAGGAATAATTATTTTCCGCGTAATAAGGAGGCACTTCCTTGCGGCTGCCGTGGACCCAGCTGTCAGCCTCTCCATGTACAGTATTCTTCCGATGGAATTCGGTCGTTGACCACATTGACCACGCCGCGCCGACAGCACCACGGCGGTGGACGATGGCGAGGCCTAGGAAGGGGACGACGCAGAGCCGGGGAAGACGCGGCAATGGATGCCCACGCGGAGAGGAGTACGAGGGTTCACTAGTTCGGCTGCGCTGTCGTCGCCGCAGAATAACAGGGGGTGTGGGTGACTGGAGTGGAGGGATGGCCTGGCCAGCGGTGGGAGTAGTATGGGGGCGGTGAGGCCTCTGCGGCAGCACAGCCGGCCACGGGAGGCAGGAGCAGGCGGCACGACTGGCGCTGCTTTGGGCGGCTGGAGCAAGAAGACCAGAGGTTGAAGAAGCACTACGGCCGTTGGATGGACATCGTACGGTCAGTCGAGCTAGAATCGTGCATATTGACTAAGTTGACAAAGCCCTTCATCCCCGTCAACTTAGTAGGCCCACTATACTGGGTCCCAGCTAGTAGGGGGAGTATTCATTTTTTTGTGCATAATAAGGAGGCACTTCCTTGCGTGCGAAGATATAGCTGGTGGGTCCGAGCTGTCAGCGGCGGTAACATTTTTTGCGAAATACAGAGGCCGTTTCGGTGGGTCCCAGATGTCAGGTGGAGGAAATCATTATTTTGCGCGTAATCAGGAGGCATTTCCTTGCATGCGGCCATGGACCCAGCTGTCAGCCTCTTCACGTACAGTCCACTTCAAATGCATGTCGGTCGTTGACCACGCTGACCACGCCACGCCGAGAGCACCAGGGCGGTGGACGACGGCGAGGCCTAGGAAGGGAACGACACGGAGGTAGGGAAGACTCGGCCGTTGTTTTTGTTTCCCACGCGGAGGGGAGTACGACTGTACGAGGGTTTACTGGTTTGTCTGCTGTCACCGGAGAATAACAGCAGGTGTGGGTGAGTAGAGGGATGGCTAGGTCAGCGATGGGATTTCGGTGGGGCGGCGAGGCCTGCGTGGCAGCATAGCCGGCCGCGGGGAGGAGGGAGTAGGCAGTCCTGCTGGCGCTTGTTTGAGCGGCTGGAGCAGGAAGAGCGGAGATTGAAGAAGCATGGCGTCCGTTGGATGGACATCCAACAGTATACAGGCCATCTGTGGAAAGCCTCAAATCTGTGGAAAACAGCATACAGCCCATCTGCCATTGTTTTAAATAATTTACATCTCATTTGCTAATTCTTACGGGTTTTTTTGGAGCCCATATTCTGTATGTTAGCATTACAGCCCATATTGTGGCCACGGTTAAAAAATTATACGAAATTGCATATGTTGGTGCGGTCTGAACTGTTTTTAATCCCAAAATTTCGAGTCACATTCAGGCTGATTTTAAAAATAAATGTATATCAATATAAAATCCAATAAATTGTCCATGCATAAAAATCAATGCAATTTAAAATCTCGAAATAAAAAAAAGATATTTGAAAATAATTGCCGGTTTGATGTGTTTTAAAAATGTGCGGCCCATTTCTCATTACTGATAGACCATTTTCTCGGCCAGCCCAATGAAGCTCTCCTCGTCCTGAAAGATTTGCAGCCCAACAGGCCTGATAAAGCGACTTACTTGACAAATCACAAAAGAATTGGGCTAGCCATTTTCAGAAAGAAAAAAAAACTACTGGGCTGGTCTGCGGTAAACATAAAAGAAAAGGTTGTCTAGACAGGCTAGAGTGTCCCGCACAGCCCAGTTGACACCCTGCTTCCGTCTCAAAAACAAATTAGATAAATGCCAATCCAATTATGGCGATTCATAAAAATGCCACTGCAATTTCCAAACTTTGAAAAAAAAAATTGCAAACTTTGAAAAACGCCACTGCAGTTTGCAAACTTTGAAAAACGCCACTCCAGACTTCGAAAAATGCCACTAGAAATGGCATGAAATGGCATTTTCAAAGTTTGGAAATTGCAGTGGCATTTCTCGGATACACCAGATTTGGAGTGGCATTTATCAAATTAACCCAAAACAAAAATAACTGGGCGAGCTGCTGGGTCCCTGGTGTCAGCCGCTCATTGTGCAATTCTCTCGTTTATTGACTAAGTTGACAATGGCATGGGACCCAGATGTCAGAAATCCACTAGGAGGAGCCATTTTTATTGGCTTGAAATAAGGAGGCACTTGCTTGCGTACTGCCATGACCTTGGCGGGTCCCTGCTGTCATCCTCTCCACGTACAGTACCAGTTAGTCGTGCTTCAAAACTGATCGGCACGCCATTAAAAAAATAAAGATCGATAACTAATGCGGCACCTCGGGCCAACGCGGCCAGATCGCATTTTGCACGAGAAATTACACACCATGTTTCGTTGACATGTGGTCCCGTTCCAACATATCAGTGAGATGACGGCGAGTAGTAGGAGTATTTCCGAACGGACGTGTAGGCCGGGGCGCCTCTTCATGAACCGTGGCAAACTCGCAACCGTCCACCGACTCTTCGCCTTTCCCTCCCAATTTGGAACTGTTGTCGCACGCTCTTCCTCTCCCTCCTCCATTTTCCTTCAGCCCTTCACCCTTTCTTCTGCCATTGTTCGATCGTCTTCTCCATGGAGGGAACAGGCCGGAAACAATCCTGTTATTCTTGCCCCGATCTGAAAGATGACGTGGTGGAGGAACTCATTGATCGGTGCGACGTCATCGCCTCGACTAGCATGGCAGGTTCGTTCAAGCCCATTCTCGACTCAACTAATAACATCATTACAAAGAACCCAAGAGTCAAGGAGCGGTTTGATCTCCCCTATCTTCTTCGTTGTGACCCAGATGACTGGCGCCGGCACGATGGAGGCCTCGCCCTGTGCCAGTTGATGCCGCTTGATAATGATACGTATGATGTTAAGATGCCAACGCTTGAGGGCAAGTCTTGGGCGGGCGCAAATGGAGATTGGGTTGTTTACATTGGGTCCAACTGCGAGTGGGAACTTGTGAATGTGTACACTCGTCACCGGGTTCCACTTCCAAAAATCTCAGCACACTGCCCAGAGGTTGAGCACACCGGTAATGTACGCATGTTCAAATACGATCATGGTGACTGTCTTCTGTGGAAGATAGCAATTTGTCGAGTTCCCAACTGCTCTTGGAATTACAACAACTATCAAGTTGTTGCTATCTTCGGCAAGCTTGTTGCCGTCCTTCGTGGTTCGACTCGATGGATATTGCTCAAAAATCAGTTTCTGTACACGGATGAGTACTGTGATGCAATTCAATACGAGGGCCTTGTGTTTGCTACCACCACTCATGGCATTGTTTTTGCATAGCATCCTAGTAGTTTCGGTACGTTTGTCTTCCACCGTAATTATAATTGTTTCATCCACATGCATGCGGGTTAGCAAGTTTCCCTTTACTAATTAACCTTCTCGTCGGTGTCAAAATCGGCGGATCTCGGGTAGGGGGTCCCGAACTATGCATCTAGGCCGGATGGTAACAGGAGGCAAGGGACACGAAGTTTTACCCAGGTTCGGGCCCTCTTGATGGAGGTAAAACCCTATGTCCTGCTTGATTAATATTGAAGATATGGGTGTTACAAGAGTAGATCTACCACGAGATCAGAGAGGCTAAACCCTAGAAGCTAGCCTATGGTATGATTGTCTGTTGTGATTGTTGTCCTACGGACTAAAACCCTTCGGTTTATATAGACACCGGAGAGGGTTAGGGTTACACAAGTTCGGTTACAAAGGAGGAGATATCCATATATGTATTGCCTAGCTTGCCTTCCACGCCAAGTAGAGTCCCATCCGGACACGAGACGAAGTCTTCAATCTTGTATCTTCATAGTCTAACAGTCCGACCAATGGAGATAGTCCGGCTGTCCAGAGACCCCCTAATCCAGGACTCCCTCAGTAGCCCCTGAACCAGGCTTCAATGATGATGAGTCCGGCGCGCAGTTGTCTTCGGCATTGCAAGGCGGGTTCCTTCTCCGAATACATCACAGAAGAATTTGAATACGAGGATAGTGTCTGACCCTGCAAAATAAGTTCCACATTCCGCCGTAGAGAGAATAATGTTTTCGCAGATCTAATTTGCTAGCTTATTTTAGCATCACGACGTTACGTCATGGCCCGGTGATTATTCGAACCGTTTCTTTTAACCAGCCCCGCACATAACGCGAGGCAGTTTTTCGACACGTCTTGTCAAAGCAGAGATCATGTCCCCTTATTACGGGATTTTCATCAATACGGGCGTGGGTAACCCAACCGCGCCATCAATTGCGGCGCTTGGGGGATAAGCGAGTTTTACCAGGCAAGTGGGGACGCTTAATTTTGTCCGCCCATATAAAGGGATGAGGATTCACCTTTCTATCCACGCCTTCTTCTTCCTCTGCTCATCCGCTCCCGCACACTCGAGCTCTAGCGCCCAAGCTCTCACTTCCATCTCAACCTTCTCCAACCATGTCCGGAGCGAGAGGCAAGTGGATGGTCTCCTCCGTCACGGAGGGAGACGTCAAGAAACTAAGGAGAGCCGGATACCTACCCGATGACATCGCGCACCGGCTCCCAGATGAGGGACAGCTCATCCCCACCCCGAGACCCATGAGAGGGTGGTATTCCTCACCCATTTCCTCCGCGGACTAGGATTCCCTCTCCATCCCTTCGCCGGGGGCTCATGTTTTATTACGGCCTGGATTTCCATGATCTGGCCCCGAACTTCATCCTCAACATCTCGGCGTTTATCGTCGTGTGCGAGGCCTTCCTCCGCATCAAGCCCCACTTCGGCTTATGGCTGAAGACCTTCAATGTCAAGCCGAAGGTAGTGAGCGGCCGCCAGGCGGAGTGCGGAGGCGCCATGGTGGGCAAGATGCCCAACATCACATGGCTCGAGGGCACCTTCGTGGATACCATAAAGGGGTGGCAATAGGGGTGGTTCTATATCACCGAGCCGCGCGACCCCGCATGGGTAGCGGCCCCCGAGTTCCGATCTGGCATCCCCATGCGGCTCACCTCCTGGAAAGAGAAGGGCATGTCCTGGGGTAATTCAAAAGAGCTGACCGAACTCCAGTCATGTACTTAGAACATGGTGGACAAGAAGCTCAAGCTTGTCAACGTAGTCCAGGTTATGCTCGTCCGCCGGATACTCTCGTGCCAACAACGGGAGTTTACCTTGTGGGAGTTCAATCTGGCGCAGCACCGAACTCTGAACAGGCTCTTCGATACGACTCATGAAGATGCCTGGAGGGTGTTGTTCAAGAGCGTCGAGGTCCCTCCCCCCATTACTGAGGATCGTGGATTCAGCGTGAAGCGCCACGCCAGTGCGGTAAGTTGTTTTACCTTTTACAGGATATTTGTTTTCTATATAGATTGGCTCTATGCGGGATCTAAACTCCCGTGCCGTTAACAGGACTGGCAAAAGATGGCCGGACAAATCAACTGTCCGGCTCCCTTGCCCGAAGGCCCTGCAGACGCCCTTCTGGCGAAGATGTTGACTCCGGAACCTTATAAGGTGTCGGAGAAGGCCAAGGGAGCTCGAAAGAGTTCCCGACGCCAGGCGTCGTTGGACTCACCGTCCGATGACTCTGCGGTGCACTCTTCCCCCGAAGACGAGGAAGAGGAAGAAGAGGCTCCCCCATCGACTGGGGGAGACAAGAAAAGGAAGGCCGCCCCAACTGGGGAGGCCGGAGGGTCCAAGAAGGGAAGGACACTCCTTCCGGACAGCTCCCCCGCCGCCGACGAAAGTGAAGACGAGTGGTTGCCCAGGGCCAAGCCCCAGGGGAGATCGTAAGTATTCGGATACCAAAGTAACCCATAGGATTCCTTTGTCGCATTGCCTTCCCTAACGCCGAACTCAATTGTGCAGGCCGCCCCGAGCCAATATCGAGGTATCCTCGAACGGCTCCCTGGGCTCGTCGGACATGGATAGCGATCCAGTCCCGACCGCCACCTCCCCTCATCCAGCCGACGACGCCGAGGTGCTATCTCAAGAGGCACCGGATTGAGGGGGGACAGTCCCGGAGGCGCCTCAAGGCGACCTTCCGGACTCCGGGAGCCGAGGGGACGGTGTCCCCGAGAGCTCCGAGTTCGGCCCTCAGCCGAACACCGCGCCGGACCCTCCAACTAGGGCTGGAAAAAAAGCTCGAAGCTCGCAAGCTAAACGAGTAGCTCGTGACTCTGCTCGAATCGACTCGAACTCAAAGAATAATGAGCCGAGCCAAGCATTAGTTTAAGATCGTTTATAGACCAAGTTAAACGAGCCGATCTCACGAGTACTCGTGTAACTCATGAGGATCGGTTAAAAAAATTAGTGTTTTTAGGGGTAGTAAAATACAACCACTAAACACCTTGTGTCCCAGCACAAGGCTCAGCCGCTGAAGGTCGAGCCACCCAGGAGACTCACACGTACATGACCACATATGCACATGCTAAATTCTCAGTTAATTTTTTTATCGTATTTGTAAGGTTTGATGGTCATATCTTTAACGAGTTTAACAAGCTAAACAAGCCAGCTCGTGAGTTATATGAGTCAAGCCAATCTTGGATTTGAGCTCGTTATAGTAACGAGTCGAGTCGAGCTAGCTTGTTAATGAAATGAGCTTTAGCGAGTCGAGTCGAGCTGGCTCGACTCGGCTCGAATTCCACCCCTACCTCCAACGGTTCCGAGCTCGGGTAGGCGGTCCCCTTCTAAGGGGGGTGAAACACCTGTGTCGGTGACCTCTGTCCATCCGGAGGCGCCGGACACTATGTTGGAAGCGCTTCGCAGCGCTTCCATCAAGGAGGAGCACCGCACTATCATGAGTGTGGTGATCCAGAAGGTTTAGTCCGCCAAGAGCGGATTGACTGAAGCCTGTACTAGCCTTCTAACAGGCTTCGAGGTAAGTGTTTTAAAATGTAGTAGAAGTATTACCGCATAGACAGTAGCCCCTGATGCTTTGTTCGGTGTTCGCAAAGAAAAGCCGAACATAGGATCAAATAATATCGCAGGAGTCTAATATAAGTATGTCAATATGCATATGCAGGCTTCTCTGCTGGCGTCCGCTGCACTAACTGCGGAGGTCGCCGTACTGAAGCAGGACCTTGATGGGTCCAAGAAAGAGCTCGGCCTTGTCAAGAGGCAGCTCAAGGAGAACGAAGGTAAGTAATACCCCGTCTATAGATATATGTATATAAAAAAGGATGCGATTGCAAAATGACAGCATCATTGTATGTTTTGCCAGGGGCCACAACCGAGGTGGCGACCCTAAAGCAAGCGCTGACCAAGGCCGAAGATACAGCGGCCAAGGAGCGCACCAAGCGAGAGAGGCACGAGGCTCGGGTGGGCGAGGTGCAACAAGAGCTCCAGGCTCTCGTGACGAAGCACGAGGTGTTGGAGCTTGACTTGAAGACGCGAGAGTCTGAGCTTGCCGTGGCCCGTGAGAGCACGAAGAGTGCCAAGGCCAAAGCCCAAAAGGCCCTCCAAGAGATCGACGCGATGAAGAAGATAGCGGTGGGTAAGGCTTTCTATATGCAAGGCAAGCATGTAAAAGTAATTTACCGATTACTTACCCGAATCCGGAGCTCTTCAGGAGCATTCGCAGATTTGCCCCGCAGTGTGTCCGATGCCGCACAAGTTTACCAGGCCGAGGATGGAAGCTCGACAGAGAAGCTGTTTTGGTCTCAGTATGCTGAGGCCGAACATCCGGTGCCAATGAGCGACCAGCTGAAGCAGATGGTCGAGCTACATAAGGCGGCCGATCAGGCCATGAAGGGCCTCATAGTCCGGCTGTGGCCTGGCGACGCCCTTCCAAACAGCTTCTTCGGCCTGGTGAGGCGGCTTGTGGATGCCTGCCCATGGCTAGAGGTCGTCAAGCGATCTGTCTGCATTGAAGGAGCGCGCCAAGCTTTCGCCCGTGTCAAAACGCAGTGGGTCAAGCTAGACGTCGTGAAGCTGATCAAGGAGGGGCCGCCGGAGGGCAAGGAGCACCGCCACCCCGAGATGTACTACGAGGGTGTTCTGTCGGGCGCCTGTCTTATCGCGGATGAGTGTTCACGAAATGTAATATTTGAATGATACTTGCTCGTTTTTTATCATGTGTGATGAAAACTTGTTTCATATGCACTATGCAACGCTTGTTTGAATTTAAAATATTACCTTCTATTCGGCTGTTTATCCAATCTGAGAGATGGCTAGTCCTCGGCTTCTGCCCCCATACCACGAGTGTTGGGGTGTTCGGGATAAACCTGAGCACTCTTGTTCCCATATTTGGGTCCTTCAAGGGAGGTGCTCAGCACAACGAACAAGGCAACCGGACTAATAATGCTTTATCACTCTCACTTAGCCATAGAATTCTATAATTTTAAATTTCGGCGAAGCCCCTGGTATTCGAAGGCCGAATTCGGGGCGCGATACACGCCTGTAAGCTGGACAGAGCCAGCCCCTCGCCCTAAGCGGCATAAGTCTTTAGGGACTCAAAAAACCTCGACGAACAGCGACCAGTCTCTCGCCTTATCATGACAGTCAGTTTTAGCTTTCTCTACTGAGGTGCTCAGCCCGGCAGAACCGGGGCACAATCGCAGTAGTTCTCCTAGCGCTACCTTAGCCGATAGAGCGGAACATAAGGTACCAAAACATAGGAGCCAGGCAAACCCAACATTTGACCAAAGACATGATTCGAAGCTGATGCATACAATGCTATAAGTTCGCGGTGCCGCACTTGTGAAAGTGTTCGGACTTTTCACACCATACTGTGGGTACGTAAGCCCCTGGTGCTTTGGCCGTACCAGAGTGTACAGTTGCAAGGCGTCATTGATGAACACATAGATATATATAACAAGAATGCAATAATAGTCGTAATGTCATGCATTGTTTATTAAAAAATTGCATTACAGCACAGTGATACAGATGGTGCAATAAGCAAAAGAGTAGGACTATGTCCCTTCCAAGGGCGAGCTGAGGAATGATATGAAATCTGTAATCAACCGGAGGATTCCGTTATATAACGTAGTTGTCTGCCGCCTTGGTTGCTGTATCATGTGTGCAGCAATAGAGCTGTCGGACAGTGTTTCCAGAGATTAAAGTCCTGAAAGAAAAAGAAAAATAACCAAACGGGAAGCCCCTAGTGCGGTTTAGGCCGCGTTTTGGGGCGTGCTGCAGTTGTGCCCCCCCTCCCCACCTGTGCCCATGGTATTTTTAATGTGTAATTATGTACGCGCGGCACGAATAACGCCGTTGGGCTGGGATTGGGGTGGCCGCCGTATTGCTACACGAGCTCAGATCGTGCCAGGCGGTCTGTCTGCCGATTGCCCCGAGCGCGCTTGAAGGTGTCCGGACTTTGAAACGCCAAACTGGTAGATTGCCTTGAGAGGCTGCTTTGCGCTTCTGCTGCAAGGGTCGCGGTGTGCTCCTCCGTTCGGAGAGAGCGCTCTGTGTTTCCATTGATTGTGATAACTCTGCGAGGTCCTGGCATCTTGAGCTTGAGGTATGCATAATGTGGTACCGCATTGAATCTAGCGAATGTGGTTCGTCCGAGCAGCGCGTGATAACCACTGCGGAACGGGACTATATCGAAGATTAACTCTTCGCTTCGGAAGTTATCCGGGGATCCGAAGACCACTTCTAGTGTAATTGAGCCTGTGTAGTGGGCCTCTACGCCTGGAATGACGCCTTTAAAGGTCGTTTTTGTGGGTTTGATCCTTGAGGGGTGTATACCCATTTTGCACACTATGTCCTGATAAAGCAGGTTCAGGCTGCTGCCGCCATCCATAAGGACTCGAGTGAGGTGAAATCCGTCGATGATTGGGTCTAAGACCAGTGCTGCAAATCTGCCATGACGGATACTAGTGGGGTGGTCCCTGCGATCGAAGGTGATCGGACAGGAGGACCAAGGGTTGAATTTTGGGGCGACTGGCTCCAACGCATATACGTCCCTGAGCGCACGCTTCCGCTCCCTCTTGGGGATGTGGGTTGCGTATATCATGTTCACCGTCCGCACTTGCGGGGGAAACCTCTTCTGTCCTCCAGTGTGCGGCTGCCGGGGTTCTTCCTCATCATCGCTATGCGGCCCCTTGTCCTTGTTTTTGGCAATTAACTTGTCGGCCTGCTTGAACACCCAACAATCCCTGTTGGTGTGATTGGCTGGCTTGTCTGGGGTGCCGTGTATTTGACACGAGCGATCGAGTATACGGTCCAAGCTGGACGGACCCGGCGTACTTTGTTTGAACGGTTTTTTCTGCTGACCGGGTTTAGAGCCTTTGAATCCGGCATTGACTACCGTATCCTTGGTACTTTCGCTGTTAATGCGGCGCTTATGCTTGTTGCGACGTGACCTGCTATTGCCATCCTTGGTATCGGAGGTACCATGGTTCTTTGATATGTTATTACTGCGAGCCAACCAGCTGTCTTCTCCCGCATAGAAGCGGATCATGAGCGTCGTGGGAGCTGCCATAGATTTTGGCTTTTCCTGACCAAGGTGCCGGGCTAGCCACTCGTCTCGGATGTTGTGCTTGAAAGCCGCTAAGGCTTCCGCATCTGGACAGTCGACGATTTGATTTTTCTTTGTAAGGAACTGAGTCCAGAATTGCCTGGCCGGCTCTTCTGGCTGCTGAATTATGTGGCTCAAGTCATCGGCGTCTAGTGGTCGCACATAAGTGCCCTGAAAGTTGTCGAGGGATGCGGCTTCCAGATCTTCCCAACAGTTAATGGAGTCCGCTGGCAAGCTATTAAGCCAATGCCGCGCTGGTCCTTTGAGTTTTAGTGGGAGGTACTTGATGGCATGTAAGTCATCACCGCGGGCCATGTGGATGTGGAGGAGGAAGTCCTCAATCCATACTGCGGGATCTGTTGTGCCGTCGTATTATTCAATGTTTACAGGTTTGAAACCTTCTGGGAATTGATGTTCCATTACTTCGTCTGTGAAGCATAAGGGGTGTGCGGCGCCTCTGTATTGGGCTATATCGCAACGCAGCTCGTATGGGTCCTGCCCGCTGTGTTCGGCCTGGCCGGATATGCTTTTACTGTATCCGGCGTGATGTTTACCATCTCGTAGAGTGGTGGGCCCTCATGATGCGTAGATCGATCTTGAATGCTTTGCTTTGTCCTCCAATATGTCTCGCAGGTCTGGTGTATCTCCCCATGCCTTTTTATTTGGATGGCATTGGGGTGGAGGCTGAGCTTTTGGCTGGAATGCCTCTCTATCGTGGCCACGAGGTGGCCGATCAGCCGTATCATACGCTTCTTCCTCCAGTCGGGGTAGTAACCTGCGCCTTGGGTAACTCTTGGAGGGATGCTCGAGTTTATATTCCTCGGTCGCGAGGACTTCAGTCCATTTGTCAACTAGCAGATCTTGATCAGCTTGAAGTTGCTGCTGTTTTTTCTTCAGGCTATTTGTCGTGGCCATAAGCCTGCGCTTGAAGCGCTCTTGTTCGACGAGATCCTCTGGTACGGCAAATTCATCGTCGCTGAGGCTTGCCTCGTCTTCGGAGCGGGGCATGTAATTGTCATCCTCCTCCTCTCCGCCAGCCGCCCTCTCAGGAGAGCTGGCTCCTTCATCCTCCTGCTCTAAATCTTGCTGGAGGGGATTGTTATTGTCTTCGGCGCTATCCGGAGTGTTATTATCTCCTGTGCCGGTATCACCACTTTTGCTTTGGCGGGACTTAGAGCGGCGCCGCTGACGTCGGCGCTTGGGTTGCTTCTTGGAGGGGTCATCCTCCGCTATCTCGTCGTCGTTGCCTTCATTGGGTGTATCCACCATGTATATGTCATACGACGAGGTGGCTTTCCAGTGCCCTATAGGTGCTAGTTCATGTTCGTCTCCTACATCGTCGTCCATACCGTCGATGTCTTCGGAGTCGAAGTCGAGCATGTCGGTTAAATCATCGACAGTGGCTACAAAGTGGGTGGTGGGTGGGCGTCGAATTTCTTCATCGTTCGCATCCCAATCCTGTTGGCCATAATCCAGCCAGGGCTCTGCTGACAAAGAGAGAGACCTTAGTGAATTCAGAATGTCGCCGAAGGGCGAGTGCTGAAAGATATCCGCGGCGGTGAATTCCATGATCGGCGCCCAATCAGATTCGATTGGCGGGGGCGCAGATGGTTCGGGGTCCGGAAGAGAGTCCGGCACCTTGGAGTCACGGGTTGCGCAGAGGATTATGCTGGTGTTTGGCTCGATCACCGTCCAGACTGCAGCCCCTAAGGCGGTGTCTAGCCACCCGTCCTCGATTGGCGCAGCTGGCTCCGAGCTAAGGGTCGGAGCTGATGCGGGCGCGGCCTCTGGGGTACCGTCCGGTGGCGGAGCTAGATCATACCCATCGCGATAGTGCGGCGCGCCCGGCTGTGGCTCAAATCCGTCGAAGATCAAGTCCCCACGGATGTTGGCCGAGTAATTCAAACTTCCAAATCTGACCTGATGGCCACGGGCGTAGCTTTCAATCTACTCCAGATGGCCAAGCGAATTAGCCCGCAGTGCAAAGCCGCCGAATATGAAGATCTGACCGGGGAGAAAAGTCTCACCCTGGACTGCATCGCTACCGATGATAGTAGGAACCATCAAGCCTAACGGCGACGACACAGAGGAACTCTCAATGAAAGCACCAATGTTGGTGTCAAAACCGGCGGATCTCGGGTAGGGGGTCCCGAACTGTGCGTCTAGGCCGGATGGTAACAGGAGACAAGGGACACGAAGTTTTACCCATGTTCGGGCCCTCTTGATGGAGGTAAAACCCTACGTCCTGCTTGATTAATATTGAAGATATGGGTGTTACAAGAGTAGATCTACCACGAGATCAGAGAGGCTAAACCCTAGAAGCTAGCCTATGGTATGATTGTCTCTTGTGATTGTTGTCCTACGGACTAAAACCCTTCGGTTTATATAGACACCGGAGAGGGTTAGGGTTACGCAAGGTCGGTTACAAAGGAGGAGATATCCATATACGTATTGCCTAGCTTGCCTTCCACGCCAAGTAGAGTCCCATCCAGACACGAGATGAAGTCTTCAATCTTGTATCTTCATAGTCTAATAGTCTGGCCAATGGAGATAGTCCGGCTGTCCGGAGACCCCCTAATCCAGGACTCCCTCACTTCTTCTTATGTTTCCAAGGTCCTGTGAACATCCCACCACCTATACTTGAAATTTTTTATAACCAAGGGGGAGATGCCGATGGTGATGATCACGAGCAGCGCCCATATACTCTGTGGCATCTGGCAACTAATTCCGATTGATCACCTCTTCTTGTGTGTATACAGCCCACTGATGATGTTACTGCTAAGGAAGCAGGTGTCTCCCATGGTCGCACTCTCCGGACCTATTCCAACACCCGTTGCATGGTATTCGGGATGGATACTAGTGTGCTAGTGCCAACTCCTTCTCCCTGGCACAGAATTGATAGTCTTGGAGAAAACTCGCTCTTCCTTGGACAAAACTATCTGATGATGGTGAAAGGCGATCCAACTGCTGTTGACACATTTATGAGAAGCAATTGTGTCTATACCTCGGACATTTGGGTGGTTCCCTACCCTGGTACTGATATAGTAGGCCGCTTCAGCCTGGATGATCGGTCCTTCGTTGGTCTCCAGATCGACAACGGATGGCCCGTCCCAGAGAATCACTTGTGGTTCAAAGCAAGCGTTTCCAACGCCACGGAATGGTTGAGTTGAAGTTCATTTCATGGCTTGTTATTTGTTGTGTGGTGAAAACTTCAGTATTTATAATGTATCCTCGTTGTCAATGTGGGTTGATGACCTGTTGCATGTAATAAAATGATATGCATGTGATAAACTTACTAAATTTATGAATGGCTTTCAAGTCGCTTCTCTAAATTTGTACTAGCTTCACATGCTTCGCGCGTCGGGCGGGTGTTTTTACTGTAGCCATATGTTAATGTTTTCGTTGTACGTAACCAGCACCTCGAATCCTCGATACTAGTATACTATATACTAGTAGGAGTAAGTAGTAGGAGTAGTAGGGTGGCATGGGCTAGAACAAGCATTCACGTCCAGGAGTACAGCACACGCCACCACCACGACATCCATCTGACACCATATTATTTCTTGGAGTCCGTGCTAGAGCAATATCTTCAACCTCGTCGTTTCTCTAACTTCAGCCATCGCGCGGCGGGCGAGGTGGGGGTTTGCCGATAGTCGGTTTCCTTAACTGCGCGCGGTCCCACTTGTAAGGCCAACTCCAACGCACGACCCCAAACGCACCTCCATTTTGCACGAACTCCAACGATAATTTTGACTAGAAAAGCAAGACCAAAGAAAACAAGAACCACAAGAATACATTTTACTACTCCTGTAAGTTGGATTAGTGCCTTCTCGATGCATTCATTGTTGATCTGCGGAGGCTCGATCTTGCGTGCTTCTTTATTCTTCGAGTGTAAAGAAGTAGACGTTACTTCCTCGCATCTAGTCTCATGTCTAGCCTCTATTCTAGTAGGAGTATCAACAAGTGCACTAATCTCATCTCTAGCCTCAGTGCTAGCTAAAAGTGATAGAACATCTACTAAATTGCGCTCTATCAATATATGGATGTACTCTTCTTCCCAATACAAAAACTTGCATCCATTCTACTCCCTCCGTTGCACAATACATACCTTCTATTTGTCAAAATATATGTGTATCTAGACATGTCTTAGTATATAGGTACATCCATTTTTGGACAAATGGAAGTGAAGTATTTTGGAACAGAGGGAGTACACAATAAAAATTTTAAGTTAGCACAACTAGTATAATCCGAGAGCAGAACCGAAGATTTGGTCGGGTTCTTCCTCCTTTTGCCGACACGTGCGACATCCAGCATCCAGGTCGTGTCATGAAAGAAAATAGAGTGGTAGTTGAAGCCACGAGATGTGCATCTTGGGTTAAACTGTAAATAGAATCTTACTACTCTTGAGTAACTCCAAAAGCGGCCACCAAAAATCTTTATTGGATTTGTTTTTCATCACCAGCACGTCGAGGTGAAAGATGTGCAGGTTCAGTGGGTCCTCTTGCGTTTTCACTGACATGTGGGGCCACATGTGAGCAAACAGACGATGGGCTTCGCGCGTCCGCTGGCTGGCTGAGAAGAGAGATAGAGGAGGGCTGAGCACGGACTGCGGGAAATTTGTTCTACGTACCTCGATATAGGCTCGATATAGTGGGGTGTCATGGGCCATAACTAGCATTCACGTCTAGTAGTACGGCACACGCCACCCACACGAGTCCCATCCGACACCAATTTTCTTGGAGTCCGTGCTACAGCCATCTCTTCTCCCTCCTGTTTTCTCAGCCATCGCGCAGTGGGCGGGGTGGGGGTTTGCCGATAGTCGGTTTGATCAACTGCGGTCCCACTTGTAAGTGAAAATGCAACACCGCACGCATTCCCGCTTGAGCGGCGTGCCGGACCAACCGTGTGGGGGTGCGATGTGAACACGGCAGGCTTTTCCTTTTGAACTCGTAACTTGTAAAATTTGGTTCTACTCCATGGCGCGACTGATAGATAGAAAATAACGATTTTGCCTAGAGTAATGAGAAGTTTGGTTCTGGCGCCGTTCATGCATGGAGTACGTACGAAAATTATGAAGTTGATGCGAAAGATAAGATAATTACTGTAGTATCATATACTATTACATGGATTTGACGGAAAGATAAAAATACATACGGATCCATCAACGTTCAACGACATCCTCACGCCCTAGTGCGCCAAGTCACCAACCGACGTGTGAGGAGCAGCGGCGTTGGCGGCGAGCTCAACGTGCTTCTGAACAGTACCGTCCAAGGTTGCCCTGCGCTCCAATAAGGCCAGCGTCCTATCGTCCTCCTCTTGCATGTAGTAGTCCTTGTGGACGATTTGCTCGTAGACGTGGGTGATTATGACGATGGTGTCTTGCGGCGCCAGGCACTGCGCGGCGAGCGCGACCTCGAGGTGGACATTCTCCGGCGCGACGGCGGGCAGTCGCAGGGCCACCAGTGCGTCGAAGAGGTTGTTACCATAGTGGCCGTTGAGGGTGGCGGGCATCGCAGAGCCTGGGCGCGTCAGTTGGAAGCTTACGTCAAAGTCGTCCGCAAGCTTCTTGACGACGGTGAACTTGTCGAGGAAACCGACGAGGACCTCGTCGAACAAGGAGACAAAGTTGTCGTCCAAGCGGCCCCTCGCCCTGGCGGCCTCAAGCAATACTACCTGGAGACGTTCCTCGGTGCCGGGCCGCAGGCCGGCATCGTGGACCATCTGGCACAGCCGGCTGATGCTCGCGCTCATCGCCTCCATGGGTCTAGCGTAGCTTCTAGTCAACTGATCTTGCGATTCGAGTGATCACTCATCCCTTGGTTAGCGTGCGTAGGTGCATAGGATTTCGTACTACTCCTCGGCCCTCTACTGCACCTTCCTTTGGTTGTATGATAGGTGGGCCAGCCACCCCCTGGGGCCACGTGTCATTCACCCAAAGGCAGTTGCCATAAGTCAATGAAGCTGCGTCCCCCTCCGTACCGGTGCAGTATAGTCATCTCACCGGACCTCTAGTTGGGGTCAAACGAGAGAAGTTTGATGTTTACTGGTTTATTGGTCCCCTTTGCATTTTGCGCCAAGTTTTGACCTTTGATTTAACTAATAAATTGTTAATGCATGTAAACAAAAATGTTGTGTAAGTCACCTTATGAAAACCAAATAATCCCAAAATACTTAGGCACAGTGCATTAACTCCCTCCTTGTTTCTTATTTCGTGACATATCAACCAATGAGAGATGTGGGCCGTGCATGCTTTCAATGACTTGAGACTACCAAACATGACATGCAGTATTTAGTTCATTGCATGTAATCCTATTAGTACTCTAGTTAGGAGTAGCAAAAAAACATTAAGTTCTCTCGCCGATAGGAATAAAACACCATGTATTTATTTACAGAGGGAGTAGTACATTTTTCGTGACATGCATTACTAGATATTGCTAGTCAAATAATAAAATCCAGATGGATCGTGGTAGTACTCCTAAATCCAGACGGTGGTGCTACATGTACTAGTAGTAGTAGTAGTACCAATGTAGTAGTAGGAGTACTAGCACTGTACTATCCGTTGGTCAAATTATTACGTGTTGCTCCTCACAGTGAAGTGACAAGACCCTGCGCCGGAGATGACACCTGAGTATAGGCGCCGTGTTCGGCATACCATAGTCAGCCTCACCGTCTGCAGTCACTATCATCATGGCTGTAGAGCTAGTCTGCTTACAACTAGCCCTGTTCGACATAATTTCCCGTACGTAGATGCCCGTGCATTGCACAGAACACCAAGATTGGGGGTGGACGGCTCCGGCAGCGGCCATCACGCCAGATTTTTCCACGGCCTTCTACTCCTAGATGTGGTGGGGAGGAGATGAGGCTGATTGTGAGAGACAAGGAGTTGTTTGTAAATAGGGAATAAGTGCGGGCATCTTTTTGCAAAAATGGAGAAGCTTGGTTTGTATGCGTCAGATCTAGATCCGACGGCTATTGGTGAAAGATGGGAGGCACAACATCATCACCAACTCAGGACCTGTTTGATTCACAGGATTTTGAAAACGCGGGAATAGGACACGGCAATAATACAAGTTTCAAACTGATATTACAAATGTTAGGAGTAAGGCTGCACCTACGAAGAGGGAATTACTAGGAAGTTTACGTAAGAACTTTCGTTAATTTAGGTGGATGCAGCATTATCGTACAAACTAAAATCCACTGCCCTCACAAGTCACTAATGGGCAAATAAGTTTTCGAGTCTCTGGCCACTTGATGTTTCAAAAACAAATTCAGCTTCTGCGGAGAAATGAGCTCCACCGTGTACCTGCGCGGGTGTGGCTGGGCATGAAGCGTGAGTACATGCACGGTGCACCTATTCTCTTCTTGTATACGTACACCACCTACGTGGGGTTGTGTGAGAGAGATACAAACCTAGAGAGATATAGTGTGTGGGTTCTTGAGAGTTTTTTTGGGGGGGGGTCAATCAAAAATTTTAACATATGCAATGTGTGTGAAATAGAGTCCTGGATATAACATATATATAGAGGGGGCGATCCACGAGAAGAGAGTGGAGGTATCATCGGCTTGAGGTGTCCATAGAATCAAAGAGAGGGATGGTGTGTGTGTGTGCGCGCGCGCGATCGATAAAGAGTGCCATCGAATTTGTGTGTGCCCACGTCAAAGATATAGAGTGGCTGGCCTACTGGAACATGAGATGGGACATGTGCAGTTTGTCTCTGTGGCATGGATACCTACCTGCAGCGCTTGACTATCAGTGTGTGGTGGGGGAAGAGGGAGGCCCAATTAACTATAGAGGTACAATGGCTGGTATATGTGTGGAGGAGGAGAGAGGCCTACCTCATGTATTAAGGAGATCGATCTGCCTCATTTATTAAGGGAGATCGATCGGCATCCATGCATATGTGCAGGAGATGAATAAGGTTGGGAGAGAGACAGAGCTAGAGTGTTGGAGGGGTGGTAGTGGAGTTGCTTCTAACAAATGGTGGGATAGGCTTGCTAGACAAACGGAGGGCACGCCCGCAATTTCAATAAGAAAGGAGATGGCTGCTTGTTGTCTGTGCACATGCGTGTGAGAGACGGGTCAGGAGGCATGCACGAATGATGAGGGGGGACGATGTGGCTGTGGTAAGCATACGTAACTACATAGGAAGATCAATCTCCCTTTGTAAGAGAAAGGAGAGACATAACTTGTGAGGTACGTCGATCGATGGGGGGGTAGTTAAAGTTGATATAGGTATATGTTGGGAGATCGATCGGTATACATGCATGTGTGTGTTAGAAGCAAATGAGGCACGAGGATAAGGATAGAGAGAGAGGGATGCATGTAGGAGGTGGTACGAGAGGCATACTATATCGAGGGGGGAGTGTGCGAGTACGAGAACGATGAAAAGAGTGGTGGGAGTGAGGCATGGACGGTGACAAGAGAAGAGGGGAAGCTTGTGTTTGTGCTAGGCACACCTGGCTAGAGAGGCATATCGATCGATGTGTGCCGTAAAGAAGGAGCTGGGGGCCTACACACACAATGGGTGAACGACCTAAAGTGAAAAGACGAATTTGCGCGATGGAGCTAGAGAATGCTGAGGGAGGGTGAGAGGGATGCTGGCGTGTGCATGCACAAGAGAAAGTTAGCGCTAGCTACAAAGATAAGAGGGTTGTGTGGGTGTAAAAGACGATTAGAGATCATATATACTTCATTATAAAAAGCGAATTCGGATATTTGAAGAATTTATCATAGTGTTTCAAACCGACAGATGTGTGAATATATATATAACGGTGATACACATGGTGTGGTTATGAACATGGTATACTACATTTAATATATTTTATCTCTACTCTTATAAAAAACGGAGTTGTTGATGATGGTGTGCCTGCCATCCTGCATTATAGGCCGTCTGATTTATATCTGGCGGATAGCAAGGAAACTATGATGGTTGAAGTTGGCAACAATCATGATTGTAGATTCTTATTGAAATAGAGAAACAAATTCAAATTTAGTTCGAATTGCAGCGGTAATATAGACATTTGAAATGCACTAAAATGTTGGTATGAGTAGGTTACATGCATTATACAGCAAGCGAAAAAATTTAATCGGACATAACATGAATTCATACTCCCTCCTTCCATCTATATAGGGCGTAATGAGATTTTTAAGACCGCCTTTGACTATTGACAAGATTAATAGTACATGACATGCACAATGTGAAAATTATATCATTGAAAGAACCTTTCACAAACAAATTTAATGGTGTGCTTTGTGTAAGTTGCATGTCATATATCATTGCTCTAATATTTGGTCAAAGTTAGCATCGAAAAACGCATTAGGCCCTGTATAGATGGAAGGAGGGAGTAGCTTTGAATAGCATTTGTATAGTAAAACGGGGCAAGACTCTCTCTTTGTGTGGTGTGAATAGTTTTATTTTTTTCGTTTTCTTTTTGGTTGAGGGAAGTGCGAATTGATTTGGTACGTACAAGTAAAATATTACTACACGTTAGGCTTGTCCCTAAAATTCAACCCGCGTCTTGTTATATCCCGAAAATTCAGATATCGTGCTCCCAAAACTGGCGCCTTCACAACCCGCGCCTTGCTATCCCGAAATTACAACGCGCGTGAAAACTCCCTCCAGCTGCCAAATCCCGACACGCGAAATCCCCCTTCTAACCCTGAGCCGAAAGGGCCGCTAGTTCAAATCGGTGGGGGGTACTTTTGTAACACACCCTACATTTTGGACAAGCGCGTTCCTAAGTCATGCTTCACCCCCTCTCATCGCCCCATTTTTGCCATTCGAAATCCCAGGCCGCCATAACCTCTCCGCTCCAGCTGCGAAACCCCACCCTCCTCCGTCCGCCACGTCACCGCTGCCCAGCCGGAGCCTCTTCCCCGACGACGTCGTCCACCGCAACATCTCGACGTCCCTCGTCCACCTCCCGGATGAGGATCCGTCGTCCATCTCGTCGTCCCGCCGGTTCAGCCGCCCCGTCCTTCACCTCCAAGGAGCTGCTCCGACGATCGCCTCGTCTATCGCGGCTGCTTCATCCCCACAGCGCCGCCTTAACCTGCTCCACCGGAACTGCAGCATCCTCACCGACTCCTCGGACGAAGCCAAGGCCTACTTGGCGCCACCAAAGAGGTTGTACACTCATCGCATCGCACCTTCTCCTTCACTCGACCTCCCAGCGCCGACGGTGCTCCATCCCGCACCCCCGTGGAGTGGCTACCTTGAAGCCGGCGCTGCGGGCGACATCTCCACGGTGGCTCTCCCCCAGTGCGAGGCCCCTTCGGCGGCGGCGTCCATACCAGCCAGATCTGCTGCTGCTGCTCTGGCTCTCGCTCGATCGCTCGCTCGCACAGCTGCTGCTGCTGCTCTCCCCCTCGCTCGTGCTGCTGCTCTGCTCCTATTAAGCCACACTTCAGTCGACTGAATCGACTTTTGGGTCAGTCGATTTTCAGGGGTTGGGGGGGCTCGTCGGAGTTAAGGAGAACCACCCGCAGCGGGGACGGGGGCTCGCCGGAGAGGTACCCCACTATCTATCTTAGGGTTCAGGGTGGGGGCAGGGGGCCTAGAGGGCTGGCCGGGGTGGCGGTGGCGAGTTGTTTCGGGGCGGCGAGGCGGCGCTGGGGCCAGCGGTTCGGCCGGTGGTGGCTGGCGGCTCAGGGGGGTGCAGGTTGAACTAAAGGCCCTCCCTAAACTACATGTCAAGTGCCTCTTTGCTACCATTGCGTTCAGTTTCGACAGTAGCATTCAGATTCCATAGTAAATTTTAGTTTCGATAGTTAAGTTCAGAGTCAACAGTGTTTACCTCATCTGTTGTAGTCAGGTGGTTTTTGGTGATGTTAATTTTACATCCATTTTACATCATCTATTGGAGATGCTATTAGAATCCCACTTGAGATTGACGATGTCTGTCTTGTGCTGCTTCAGCCTTGACGTCTTACGGCTCACCGGAGCTGCTCCAACGACAGAACAATCCATCACAACAGAGCAGTGCCCTGGACGCCGTCTACAGATTCCTTAGATCTTCCTCCACACCTCCGACAGCCACCTCTACCTCAACTGCTTCAGCGACCAACCCAATGATGCTGAGGCCGACACGGCTACGGCAAAGAGGTTGTACACTTGTTGCATCACTTATTACTATACATTCATGTCGATCCATTAGGGCTATTTTGGTTCAACGGAAAAGCATCGATCCACTGGTTGTTACCATCACTCTAAATTTCTGCATGCTCTCCTTACATAATCTCACCATATTTTTTCGTATGCATGTCAGATATTGTACACAGTCATGCTGAACATGTACAGAAAAAGAGAAGAGTTTTGCGCGGCAATACAATGTCATGCATACATCGCTCCATGGTGGGTTCAATGGCAAACCCTCCCCACCCCTCTCCAGATTGTAATCCAGAGGAAGATATCTGTTCTAAGGCGGATTCGGACGCCGCTGACCACTCCTATTTACCCCCAAAGGTGTTTGCTCTACCTTGGCATGATGATGTTAGTCATATCATGCATATGTTGCCTTGCAGTGCCTACTTTTGACATCATATATGTCATCTGCTTAGTTTAGACATGTTCTGTAATGCCACCTGTTTAGTTTCTATATCATATATGGGAATTATGCAGTCTCATGTCTTTTAGCCAGCCATAATATATGTGAAATGTGCAATGCCATCCTGTTTAACCAGGCATCATATATTCGAATGATATCTTGCCCATCCTTTTCTTCATTACATTTCCATTTGTCGATAATGTTTGTACATTAAACTACTCTTCCTGTGAATCAGCCATTTGGGTGGGAGATGGAAAATCTGGAATGAAAACAAGGCCTTCAGAGCAGACAGTGCTACCTATCGAAGCAGATCTCTTGTTGGGTCCCGATAGCTCCTCAGAGATGGATTCAGAGACAGATGACCAGTCCTATTCCCCCACTGAGGTGTATGCTCTAACTTGGCACGGTTATACTGCTCATATCATGCATACGGTGTCTTGCATTGCATAGTTTAGACATCATGTACACAATATTCAACACCATGTTCTTAGTTCAGACATCATATCGAATGCCCTCTGTTTAGCATATAAATCACATATGTGAATTAAATGATGCGATCCTTATTACTTAGATAACATGTAGGTGAATTATGTCATGCGATCATGTTTAGTTATTCATCATATCTTTGAATTATGTTATGCTATGCTATCCAGTTTAGATAGACATCATATATGTGAAATTATGTCATGCTATCCGTTTTAGTTAAACAATATACATGTCAACTATTTCATGCCCTCTTTTTTCCACACTATCTATTACATCTGTCTCTCATACAATGTTTGTACATTCAACTATGTTTCCTGTTTATCAGCCATTTGAATTGGAGCGGGTGATGTCAGTATCTAGCGGACTAAAAACACGGTCTTCAAATAAAACAGTGCTACCTCTTGGTGGAGATAGCACCCCAGTTGTACATGCACAAGAACCAGCCCTACCACACATAACCCAAACTCTCGCAGATTGTACCCCTACTACGATGGACAGAGAACCAGCTTCACCCGATCTAACGCAAACCCCAGCCCATAGTAACCCAGTTCCTATTGACACAGCACCATCTCCACCACAGAGCTCCCAAACAAGAGCAGTTAGTAAGGCAGCTCCAGTGCCCAAAGGGCCAGTACTATCACGGCGAACCCCAACTCCACCAGTTAGTACGCCTATTCCTGTGGAGGAAGCACAACCAACTAGTCGTAGTTTAGCATCTATCGCATTTGATGTTGTTAAATCGTATGTGTGTATCTTCCCATCTTGGAAATATTATACTGAAGATGAAGGAAAATGCCAGTTGCAGGTGTTTGTCCAGGAGTTATGTGTAAGTAATGTTATTCATGGCAATTACTTTGCTTCGTCCCATACATCCTACCTCCATGATGGTTATAATACAGCAAATTTTCCCATTTTTCTCTATAGAGAAGGACCGATTTGGAAACTCCGGATGAGGTAACATGTGCTAATACCTCTGCTATCTTCAAGAATGCTTGGTGGCAGTATCGGAATTACCTGAAGAAAACGTACTTCACTGGCAAAGAAACTCATCAAATTCCCTTACGTTCTTCTGAGACACATTTACTGGACGATGACTGGGAACGCCTTGTTCTGTACTGGTCCCGAACCAAGAATGTGGTAAGGTCTATGAGCTCATTTTCTATTTTTAAGTATTATATTCTTGCGTCTTACTGTACTCTGTTCATGTAGAATAAGTGCCTAAAACTGAAGAACAATTGTTCTAATTTAAGATTCCATTGCTACCATAGGACATAGATATATGTTTGTTTGATGCTTTTATTATGTACTAGTACTTGGCAATAGAAGACTTGGTAGTTTAATCATGTCCACCTTACTAATGAACTGGTTCACCGAAACAACTTGTTATGTGTCTACTTGTTTCTTCTTTTAGAATGCTGACAGAATATTGGGGAAGAGTGCCTTATTAAGCAACGGTAAAGGAAGTAATGCAGATAAGGTTCAGGATAGTGACACATCCTGTCTTGGTTTAGTGTTGGAGTTACTGGCCACTACCGCTTGCACAAGCTATTCAAACTCACTATCTGAATCAGATCGGTTTCTTGAGTCTCAACTACAAGCTGAAAGACATCGTTCAGCTGTGCTGCGACAAGAAGCGGAAGGACTGCGGAAGTCCCTGGAGCATTCAGATGCATACGTTCTGGTGCAACAGCAAGCGTTGGAGGATTTTAGCGCCAAACAGGACAAAGCTAATCAGCTTGCTAAGCTTATTGCCAGCATGGTGGATACCCAGGATAACGTTTCTTGAGCTCTTCTGAAGTTGTTTCAGTTATGCTCTTGTTTTGCTGACGCGTTTATTTGCACTGGTGGCCAATTTTGACGGCCAGTGTATATGATATGCTGCTTTGTTCCCTATATTTGCACTGGTGGCGAACTTTGATGCCTAGTGGATGTAATATGTGTAATAGCCGTGATGGCCTAGCGTTAGTTGCTTGCTTATTTATTTTCTTGTTGTCTTGTTTATTTGTTTGCTTGTAGTCATTGCGGTTCTTTTTCCGCGGTTAACTAGTGGCTGCAATAACCTATTTTTTAAAACTAGGCCACAATAACCATGGGCTAATATTTACTATAGTGATACTGGGCCTCCTACGGGCCGTAGAAACAGTGGGCCTTCTACGGGTCATAGAAACAGTAGGCCTTCTACGGGCTATAGAAACAATGGGCCTTCTACGGGTCGTATCATCAATGGGCCTTATACGGGTCGTATGATCGATTGGCCAAACATGGGCCAATAACAGACTGCATTATGGCCGTAAACGGGCTAGAGTTGGAATCGTCCATTCATGGGCCGACCGTAACGGGCCATCGTTAATAGGCCGTATTTGATGGCGCTATGAAAATGGCCCAACGTATTAACGGACCACAAACGGGCCAACTGTAACCACGGGCTGAATTTGGCCCACTAGCAGAAAATGACAGTAACGGGTCGTAAGTAAACGAATACTGAAAATGAGCCCAAGAATAAATGGGCTCTGAGAAGGCCGAAAGATAACATGGGCTGGAAACGGCCCAACGGAATAACGGGTCGTTAATGGGTATAAAGTGATACACTGTTCATTACGGGCTAGTTTCACCACGGGCCGTTAATAGGCCAAGAGTTACATAGGGCCTCATATGGGCCGAAAGACGTCATGGGCCATACATGGGCCAGAAGTGAAAACGGGCTGGAATCATATTGGATGGCCCAGATGACGCTACTGGGCCTAATTCGGATAGGGCGTAACGGGCATTGGGTTAGCGGGCTGTAAATGGGCTATATGCGAACAGGCCGTTAACAGGCTTTCCATGGGCCGGCCCGCCACCTTTTGACCAAGTCAAATGGGCCGGCCTTTTCACAGGAATGGGCCTCTGTTGGGCCGTGCCACGTGTCGACGTATCATAGGTGCCTTCTGTCGGAGATATACCCCGTGGCATAAACCGGCCGAAAGTATAACCCGGCCGGACTTGGCGGTTTATTTGAAGACCCCGCTGACACTGGGCAATTTACTGGCGACCCGCCCTGACCTGGCGGTTTACAAGCAACCCGCCTGGTCATTATGACTCACTGGTGACCCGGCCGGCGGGTCAGACGGATGACAAGGCCCAAGGCCCAGAAGGCCGGTTCATATTATGGTGGGCCAGTTTAAGAGGAAAGGCGTGAGGAATATTTCCCTTACAAGGAGTCAAGACCCGGACTTGTATCCGGTTTGTATTAGAGAAAGACTAGTCCTAATCCTAATAGGACTTCACATGTAACCCGCCCCTTCAACATATATAAGGAGGGGCAGGGCTCCCCAAAAGGGGAGAGAGAAAAAGAAACAATCTCTAGGGCTAACACAAAGAGCCGGTTTACCGGCGACTCCCTCGTGATCATAATGAGACCTAGCCTCAAACACAAGGAGTTCGCAATTTTTCTGGCTGAACAAGAGCTGGCGTGGAAAAATTCATATCTACGATGAGTTCGTCGGTCCAGATTGAAGACATATTCAGCAGTGACATATGTACGATTGAGTTAAGGGAATTTAGGGTTTAGCGTTCTTCGGTATGTCACCGATGCAATGCGATCCGTCGAATCCGAATAGAGGATGAATTATTTACGGCCGCAATCGCGTGTCGCCAAGACCATCAGTTTGCCCAAAGCTTTTTTTGTTGATTAGTACTCCCAGCGCAGAAACCAAAGGCACCAGCGGCGGAAGCTACGGATCAAGTGAAAAGTTCAGACCATGGCATTGTTTCCATCACATCAAACATCAAGCCCAATGGTTTTAAATAGAGGTAAATACATCTGTGGTGCTTAAATTTGCCGTGGATGTTCACTTTAGTGCCTGAACTTGAAAAATACGACAAACTGGTTTTAAAACTTGGCACGAACATGCAAATACAGTGCTAATCCTGTCCGTAGACATAAAGTACGTCGACATGGATTCGTATGTGGCTGACATGGCACTGACATTGCAAGGGGCCCACTTGTAGCTATGAAACAGGATAACTTAGTAATCTATGACTCTATGATTAGTGGGCCCGCCTGTCAGTAATTAGGAAAATAAAAATAAAAATGCCCTAGACGGGAATCAAACCTGCAACATGACGCTTGGTCCATGCTTCGCTAGCCAACAAAACCAGAATTGTATTGACGATAATGGTGGCCCTTCTGGCTTAATGTGGTTGAACCAAAAACGGTCGTGTACATCAACGGGCTGCAGGTAGTGGCCCATTTTACACAGGCTATTTTTAATGTAAAAGTTATGTAAATAATAATCATAATAATTAAAGTTAGATTCAAATATTCACGTGTAATAAATAATTACCTCATGCTACACAAATATCCGTGTGCAGACCAAATAAATATAAAGCGGTTTGCAATAGAATAATCATAATAATCAATGGGTATTAAAAAATGTTGTAAATACAAACATTTAAAATACACGGTCATGGATTATATTTAACAATTATATGAATAATTAAAATATATAGTAATGAAATAATATATGAATAATAACAATATTTGTATAATACAAATAATATATTTCTTTTATATTACAGTTTTGTACATATTCTTTCAATTATTCAAACATTTTAATATTTATATGCATATTTTAAATGTTTATATTTGCAAACATTTTTAAGTAGTCATGGGTTATATTTAAAATATTAACTAGCAATGTGCCCGTGCGTTGCAACGGATCCAAAGTAAAATAATACATGTCCACAAACTTTAAAAAAATACTCTAGTTTTGATATACATATATCACTAAAAATATATTATGTTTCACTCAAAAGTATTTATCGGGCTGTTTTGATGAGGTGAGGAAAAGATGTGGTTGGTTTCAAGATACTAAGGTGTTTTCTGGACATTGGAGCAGAGAAGTGATCTAATAGTCAAAAATGACGGATGACAGACACACCATCATCACCAACTGAATCTTTTATAGGAGTAGAGATTTCTAAACTATAAGTTAATATTTCTAAAAATTACAGTTTTAATAAGTTATTTTATTGTATACCTTTAGATATTTATATTTTGTGCACACTGATATTTGTGTGGCATGAGGTAATTATTAATAACACGTGAATATTTGAATCTAACTTTTTTATTATGATTATTATTTACTTTTAAAAAAATAACATGTGTAAAATGAGCCACTGTCTGCAGTCCATTTATGGACAGAAGAGTTTTAATTAAAATACATTAAGAATGAGAGGCCGTCTTAGTTATCAAATCATATTCTATGTTGTGGCTAGTGCGACCAGCTCACAAGCAGCAGGTTTGCTAGTTCAAGTCCCTTCCGGCGCATTTTTCATATTAATTTTGCTAACGTACTGACAGGCAGGCCCACTAATCATAGAGACAGATAGTATTCAAGTAATTGTGTTTTGTAGATATAAGTGGGCCCCATGTCATTTCAGTGCCACCTCAGCCATATACTGTGCCATGTCGACGCACTTTATGTCTATAGACCGGATTATCACCGTATTTGCACGTTCATGCCAAGTTTTAGAACCAATTCGATGTATTTTTCAAGTTCAGGCACTAAAGTGAACATCGATGACAAGTTAAAGCACCATCGATGTATTTACCTCTTTTAAATACAGTACTAGTATATCTTCGACTTATACGTCAATAGAAGCCAAATCGGTTTTTCTTTGGTCAACTCCGATTGCTACATGCATACAAGGAATCTACCAGGAGATTAATTCAAGAATTAAGAAAGAAAAAGGCTACCACGTGGGATAGCACGTGAATACCAAGGAAAAGGAAGGACAACCGCGGTACGTGCATAGACACAGACTCGGTTTCGCCTCGTTGGTTGACGGCGCCACGGCCTCAATCGCCAGTCCGCCGCCGTTGTGGTTTGCCGCGTCGCCAGCGCGCCCACCTCCGTCTGTGAGCCGGCCCACCTTGACGAGTCGCCGGCCATGCCTCCGTTCGCCGCGGCCTTGCCCCAAGCACCCCCTGTCTTTGCTGCTGTGACCCGCCTCTGCTGCGCCGGCCGCTGTAGAACCGCCCTCGTCGCTCCACTTCTGGTTCAGACACCCCAAGCCGCTTGCCTCCGCCTGCACAAGACTCTGCTGCCGGTTTACCTCTGCCTCGCTTCAGCCTCCGAGTCGCCGCGTGTGGCTGTGTTGAGCCACCGCTCCATCCACCCCCGCCATAGCGCTCCTTGATAGCCTGCAACGACTGGAGCTGCACGTCAAGCCACCGCTCCGGCCATCAGCAGGCCCCCATCCTTCACACCCGGCCGCCTCCATTCGAGTCGCGGAGCCAACGCCTCCGGGGCTGGCCTCGCCTCCACTGTCACTTGCCGCCAAACCGCCCGGCCTCGCGCCTAAACCGCCGTCTGTCTCGTGCATGCCGGACGAGCGCCTGTCGTCCAAACCGCGCCTTGAGTCGCCCCGGCCAGGCGGCCTCGTCATCCGCCCCGTCACCGCTGGCTCTCCCGTACTGCGGCGCCCCTGCCTTCATCTCTGTTGCCGGCTTGTTCTGCTCGCCGTGGCTTCAACTCAGAGCCACCGCTTCCGCTAAGCTGCTCGTTTCCGCCTCGCTTCTGCGGGCCTCACGCCTTCCAAGCTGGCCGCTCACCTCTGCCTCCAGCACTGAGGCTGCAACCTGCCCGTCACCGTCAGTTCACCTCGCGACGAGGCGCCAGGTTCAGCTGCTGCTTAAAGTTCAGTGTGCAAGGACCTAGCAAAAGCAACGGAGGAGAGGTCAAGCCCACTTCACGGGAAGATTGGTTGTCCAGCCGGCTAAGTCGCACGTGAAGCATTCAGACTATATATAAAAAAAAACTGCAGTAGCAGTATTACATTCAAAGTACTGTTACAAGTACTGCATCAGTCCAAAAAGCATACGAAGCACTACCACTACTACGTGCAAAGATTCTGCGTACAGATCATCCGTGGTCCGAACAAATCACGTGACCTCCATTTAAATTTATCTTATTAATATATATTGTTTTTGTCAAAAGAATAATTGCTTTGGTCTTTGTATTTTATATGCAGGACAATTAGTCACTATGGCCCGATCATGGATATATAAATCGCACAATTAATGTCATGCGCTAGCATATGGCCGTGCCATAATGATCAAAGAATATGTGCGCAACACGCCGCCCTGGTGGCCCGGACTACTTCGACTCACCGGGACCGTCCCTGTGGCCGGCTCGCCCGTCCATGCCAGTTTACAATGCCGCGGCCGATTCTCCCGTCCGCGCCGGTTTACAATGCCGCGGCCGACTCATCTGTCTGTGCCGCTTCTGATGCTGCGGTCGTATTTTCCGTCCGTCTCTCGCGGCCTGGTCTACATCAACACGCCAGGCCGCACCTATCTGCATGAGTTGTTTATTGAGTATAAAGTCAGTCACTGTTTGGGTAGCCCGATTTTTCTTTCAAATTGAAGGTAAATTATCATCAACTGTCGTCTGCACTGCATGGCTCAATGAGCAGGCACACAAGTCGCCGTCACTACAGTTTGGTTAACTTTAAATAGCCAGTTGGAAGGAACCATTGGCCGAGTTGCTGACACGACTCATACGGGATCATTTATAACCCGCCACAGTCACCTCAACCTTCTGTGGATTCACATCGTGCTATCAACATCAATGATACACAAGTTATGCCGGTTTATATCACGGTCAAATATGGAGAATCTTAAGCCAACTCTTCGAGTGACCTTGAGACTCGGGGGCTACAATAATATGACTCAGCAAAGGTTGTTGGCTTTTCAGTGAAGTCAAGAACCCCAGGACGCTGGAGGGAAAGATAACCCGGTCCCGGAGGCTACTACCATATGGATGAAAATTTAAGGGTCGTCAGAAAATTTCCGGTTCAAAATGAAGAATGCCGGTTTAAAATCCGGTTCAAGGGAAATCTGTTCTCCCACGAAGCTCTGAAGCTCTCAAATCTGGTTTAAGAATTTCCGGTTCAAAAAGAAATTAACTTCTCACAAGTTCGAGTTGAAAGGCCGTCAGAAAATTTTCGGCTGAAAATGAAGATTCCGGTTTACAATCCGGTTCAAGGGAAAGTCTCCCACAAAGCTTTGAAGCTCTCAATATCCGGTTCAAAATCCCGGTTCAAGAAGAATTTATCTCTTGTAAAAAGTTAAAGGTGGCCGAAGAGGACCTGCTGCCATGATGCGCGGTTCAAACATGGGTATCCTACCTTATTGGCTTATCATATTATTGATCACTTGGGGGCTTGGTCGTATCCGAACCATAGCTACACCTCTTGATCGGCGCAATGCCACAACATCACTTGGGGGCTTGGTCGTATCCGAACCATAGCTACACCTCTTGATCGGCGTAATGCCACAGCATCACTTGGGGGCTTGGTCGTATCCGAACCATAGTCACACCTCTTGATCGGCTCAAAGCCAAATCAATCCGGGGCCAAAGAGAGTGTTGTAAAACAACAACTCAAACATAGGCACCCACTGAGCACAGCTCAAAACGTTACTTGGGGATTCTTTGCTATCGAAATGAACTTAGAATCTACACTTGTAATGGGCTATCAAGCCATGGCTTGGAAGCCTGGTGTATACACCTAAAACCCCGGGTTAACCTACCTCTTTAAGTAAGTTACTCCACCCAGGTAAACCTGGTATGACCCTTCGAACTTTGACAAGTTACTCTAAAATAAAGACCCTGAACTTGTCAAGTTAAAACGATGATTGGTTAAGGATTGAGGACCATCTTAAAAGGTTTTGCAAAAATGGTTTAACTCAGTGGCCTGGCAGCCCATGAAAAGCCTCGAATTTGGGGCCTGGCAGCCCGTGAAAAGCCTCGACTACAACGGTTTTATTTGCCTTTTGTTAAGTTTTCTTTGTTTTTACAATATTTGTGATGCTTTTTAAACCAGTGTTTATCAACCCGGTTAGGCTGTCAACTACAAGTTGTCAGTACACTATCAAATCATAATCTGGAGACTATCAGCCCGGTCTGGTTTCGACTATAAGTTGCCAGAATTTAATATGGATAAACCGGTGTTTATCACAACCCGGAAAGGTTTTATCATAAACCGGCACAATATGGGAGGAGTTATCAGTACTAAAAATTTGGGTTATCACCCTTACTACAAAAATTGGTAAACCAACAATGTGATTCAATGTCACAGGTATGATATATTTCATATTTAATTATTCTTAAGTGCAGCCTTCGTTATCAACCCAGGTTATATGTTGGGCATTATGACCCGTCCGGTGATAAACCGCCAAGACACTTTAAACTTGTTGTATGCAGAAACATGTTGAATAAAGCATGATTATAAATCACCGGCGTTTATTAACCCGGCTTGGCTTTCAACTATAAGTTGTCAGTACATGATCAAGTTATAATCCGGCGCTTATTAACCCGGTCTGGCTTTCGACTATAAGTCGCCAGTATATATTTGGATTGCGTCATTGGAATCACGTGCTCATAAATCATTGAATTACATTATTCAAATCTTCAAATAGCCAACATGGCTGGATTTTATTATGGTTATCAGTAACCAGTGTTATGATTAAGGTTTTCAAAGTCGCTTTAGCGCAATGGCTATTATATTATCAAAGGATATGATTTATTCTACAATTTAAGGAATAGTCCCAAGTCGTTGCAGGCTTACGACCCGACACTTGGGGGGCTACATTATTCAAATTGAGATTATATCAAATAT